>NC_092807.1:5365575-5668605 GCF_040954645.1 Diabrotica undecimpunctata
GTCGGTGAAGATCTCTATGAAGCTATACGTCAGTTTTTCCTGCTATTTCCGGATCTTCAAAAGAACGACTTTTTCATTACAGGCGAGTCTTACGCCGGAAAATATGTTCCAGCAGCATCGTATACCATTTACACGAAGAATAAAGAGGCAGAGTTGAAAATTAACTTGAAAGGAATGGCTATTGGAACGGTTTGTGCGATCCTGTACATCAATTGGTTTATTCTGACTATCTGTATCAGATAGGATTGGCAGATAGTAATGAGAAGGAAGAAATATATACTTTGGAAAAAGAAAGTAAGTACTTTTCCTATATCCTTTATTTAATCTATCTACATTTCCTTGGTCAGCCTCTTTGTTTTTTTCTCAACATTATTATATTCATTAATTTGTCTTGAAATTCTTCTTGTTTCATTTTGTTAACGTAGCTGCATCACTTCAATTATGTTTGTTCCCTTTCTTCTTCTTTATTATACGGTATTGTTAGAGTAAAATTTCATTATCTCTGTCGTTGCTGAATGATGCGAAGCAATCAATGTTCTATAAGAATTTAGGGTAGGACCTGTATTTACTATAGGGTTCGAACATGGCACGACATTTTTCCTATTTAGGATTAAATCATTTTAATTTGATCACTTTTATAATAATTATTGCCTTACGTATTCTTATATACCGTTTACCATTCGTTTAGTTCATCCACCCTTTTTTGTTGGTGTAAAATACTCTAAAGAACGTACCAATTGAGTCTTTCTTCCATTCTTCCATTTCTTTGAGTGTGTCTGCTTTTCTAAATTTTAGCTTTTTAATTGCCACCTCAATTTCTGATTTCAATATTTGAGGTTCTTTTTCATAACTTCTTTTCTCTGTATTATTGTCTGAGTTTTTGTTAAAGAATAGTATTTCCCAATTTTCTTTCCATAACTTTGCAATATCGTCTGGGTTTGTTATGGTATTTCCACTATTATCTTTGATGATCTGTGTCTGCGATTTGAATTATCTTCCTAGATACTTGACTTTTGAGAAAATTTCTCTAATTTCCTCCATCGTTTAGTGACAAGAATATAATCTATTTGGTTCTTGTATTGTCCTCCAGGCGAGGACCATGTTGATAATCTCCGCGGATGATGCATACACCCAACACCCGAGTGCATTTCCCTTCTTGGAAGTCGTGTCCTCGGGTGCTTTTATTATGCCCTCCCTACCAACTAAAACTACCCTCAGCCACGCACGCGCGACTAGTCTTGTTTAGATCGTCCTAACATGCGTGTGCTGCTTTCTTCTCTTCTCCTTTCTTCCCCTTAAGCGTTTATGTCTGCTTTCTTTCCCTTTCTAGGATCTCTTTCCTTTTATTATTCTAGTTATTGCTACCAGAATTTCTTTATATTCATTTTCTCTCTTCCGCCGCTTCCATTAGATTATTCGCCACCCTTTCGTATAGCTCTGCAGTCTCTTCCCTATCTTTAGGAGCCATGCCCCATGAGAAACTGTGTGCGGTTGTTGGTCTACCTATGGCCATGTCCTACCCAGTTTTTTACGTCCGGTATGACCGATCTTATCCATTCAGGCCAAATTTCGATTTCCACTCTTCTTGCCAATTTCGCGTTGGTCACTCCTCTCTCATGTGCTTCGTAGTTTTCACTCATTCTGTACCTGATTGCTTCCTTCCTCACTAGTAGGTAAATTGCTAGCACCCCTGCTATTACTTGTAATGTAAGGCAACTGTCGAAGTCATCTTATATGCACAGATGATTCTCAACAGGGCCTTTTTCTAAGCTTTCTCCAGAATTTTCCTGTCTTTTTGTTTACGCATTACCTGTTGCTATACTGGTGCTGAGTAGGTATAGTATGGTGAAGTGGACCACCTCCATAAGAATTCTTCTTGTACCTGTTTCTGGACCTCCCATGTTTTACACGATTTTTGTTAACGCTGCTGTTCTTTGATCGACTTTTTCGCGTTTGTGTTCAGTATTACGCCCAGATATTTGACTTTTTTGAAAGGTAGAATACTTTATCCTTCCGAATTAAAGGAGATGTTCTCTCTCGCTCTTGGGCATTTGAAGATTATGGCCTCCATCGTAACTACTTCAAGAGTTGTGATACCTTTCCTAGGTTTATCTCCAGTTATAAAGTACATTCCAGATCAGCAATCCTAGAACCCAGTCCTGTTATACTCCCGCAGATGTCTTCATTGTGTTGTCTTTAGGTATATTAATACTTCTGTAATAATCTCTCACCAAGTTCTGCAGGTAAGGAAATATTTCCATTTCTTCTAATAATCTGATGATTTTGCACCTACCCTGCATGCTTCTTTCTTCCTTACTAACCTGTTTACGGCGTATATGGCAGATATGCCTTTTTAAACCCATACCCTAACAGTCCAACAGGCCTTCACTTTCTTCTATTTCTTTTTGAGCCTTGACTTTATGAGGATTTCGAATAATTACCTAGTGTATTTAGCAAGCATATTAGCTGTCGGAATACCATCCGGTTCTTCCATTTCTTTCCAAAGGTTTAGGGATGAGGATAAAATATACGAATTTTGTCTTCTAAGGTAGTTGTCCATTATGTTTTTCACCCATTCAGCCTTTTAGTTAATACTGACCTTCTGGAGTTTACTGGTCCGGGTGCCTTCCCTGTCTTAGTGCCCTTCCTATTTCCATTATCTCTTCCAATGTGAAAATATTTGTTGATGTCTTTGTAGGAATTATTTGGAAGGTTTCCTCCACTCTTTGCGGGAACAGTGTTTCTGCTAGTTCTCTTCTGCGGCTGTCCTCTTTTAAAGAAGGTGTTTTCTTTGAGTTCTCTTGCTGCAATCTAACATGCGGCCCCAGATGTTACTTTCCAGGCTATCGCTTAGTTCTTTCCAGCACCTTCTAATTCGCTGTTGATTTTTTTTGGTTAGTTCTTTCTCTAAGGCTTCTAGTCTTTCGTCCTACTTTTCCACTAGTCAGTTCTTTTTGCTGCCTCTAGTGAGTTTTCTTCTTAATTCGTTCTTCTAACTTTTATGTTATCTGTCCATCAGTATGGGCGGGTGCCCATTCTTCTTCCCTTGGGCAACATCTCTAAGCTAACTCTTTAATTTTTTCATATCCAGCTTCAAAATTATTTCGGTATTCCTCATTTTCTGTGATTCTTCTTTTAGTTTCTTCTTATTAAGAGGCTGATTTCTCAACCTCAGGACAAAAGAGTGCCCTTATCTTATCCTAAATGTATAAAAATCAGTCGATGTCAAAAGCTGTAGTAAATTAAACATAAATGTTGTGAAAAAAACTTAATTTTGTATACAAAGCTATTACATATTAAAATAACAACTATTTATCTTTTTAGTCATACAATCTATCCATAAAAAGGACTTCCAGAAAGCTTTTGAACAATTTGACGACCTTCTAAATGGAGACCTAAACGGAGGGAACACTTTGTTTAAAAATATAACTGGATTCAGTTCTTATTATAATTACTTACATGACAATGGTTCAGGCGGGTCAAACTTAACTGACTTCTTGGAAAGTGAGCAAGTTCGAAAAGCCATTCACGTAGGCAACCTTAAATACAACGATGGAGTAGAAGTCGAGGAAAATCTAGTCCTGGACTTGATGCAGTCCATAACCCCGTGGATTTCGGAGCTGCTCAGCAACATCAGAGTTCTCTTTTACAATGGACAACTCGATATAATAGTAGCGTATCCCCTTACTGAGAACTTTTTAAAACACTTGCATTTCAGTTCTTCCCACGAATACAAAACTGCACAAAGGCAGAAATGGTACGTGGGTGATGATTTAGCCGGATATATTAAGCATGCTGGAAACCTGACAGAGGTTTTGGTTAGAAACGCTGGGCATTGGTTCCTGAAGATCAGCCGAAGGCAGCACTGGATCTAATTACCCGTTTTACACAGAATCAACTTCACTAGAATAAGAAATATGCGGACTTTCTTATACAATATCACCAAGAGTAAGAAGTTGAATGTGTTCAAAACATACTATTGACAATATTGTTTTAAAGACTAGTGACTAGAGCCAAAAACAGTTGCTTTATTTAATATAAAAATTGTACTGATATTGTGCAAAATTGTTACTTTGTAATAAGCAAAGAAGTTTACTATTAGTTATAAGTTATCTTTACTTTTTTTTTACTTATAAATAAATAATAAAGATCCTTAAGTTTGCTTTTCTATAGAGGTTTTAGAGAACTAACGTAAGCTAAAGTAGAACTACACAGTCCCCTACATTTGTTAGTGTTTATTCAAAAATTTTATAATATTTTTTTATCAATTTGTCAATTTGACTGAGCTACTTCTGAAATATCTCAGCGTCGTAGTCTAACAGCAAAATTTGCATCTATAAAAATAAGGATGATTTTTACCTGACATAAAATCAGGTATCAGTAATCAACAATGGTCATACCTTGTATAAAGTTAATGAATGTGTTATATTCAAAACAAACACAATTATGGTAGAAAGGTAAGATTATGAAAATTTTAAGTTACTGTACTTCTCTAGTATGTAGCAAATGATGTTATAAAATTTACACATGCAAATGATATGAGATAAGACAGAGGTGAGGATAGAATCTTAGATTCTGACACAAACCCAAAAGTCAGAAACTCCTAAGTGTGTGGTAATATGCCAGTGTTACAATTGAACTCAGTTAATCCAAATTCGAGACACGAATCGGTTCAATTAGAACCAAAAGAGCCATCCCAAGAAGAAACAAGATTATCTCCAGCTAGAGATGAAACATCCATAGATTACAATATTAGAACATGCTCCGTAAGATTAGTAAAAGCTCACATTAAACTTGATCTCTAAAGAGGGAGGAGATGTTATATATTAAACCTGTAACTGAACAATAAGCACTTATGAAAAATTAGACGGCTTGGGGTTATTATAGTATTTAGCAAATATTCTAGTTTTTTACTGCAAGGCAAATAAATTAAATAAGAAGATGACTATAACAATTATGTAGGTAAAATGAAGATAAATGTGAAATTATAAATTAAGGTGTTTTAATTTATGATTGAACAGAAATAATAAATGATAACAACTTCAGACCACCACATACGAGAGCACAATGTCAAACCTTAATAACATTACTAGTGTATGATCACATGATCCTTAGTTTTAGTGAGAAAACAATTCAACCATCAAAATGCTTGATTTTCCAATTTTATATAACCAAAATTAGGCAGTTAATTGAACTATTACTACATTTTTAATCCTTTATTAACATTATTTACACAAACTACATTTAAAAAACAATCATATTAACCCTAATCTTTGCCATTTAAGAACTTTCCTAAGAAATCTTTGGGTTTTGGTTCTGCTGTATCTTGAAGTAGTTCATAATGTGACCTTTTTGTTTCCAAACATCACAACTTCTTTCAGTTCCATTTGGCCCTTAAATATAACAAAATTAAGTAAATGGCTAGCTAAATATAAGCTATAATTACCTTGATAACTAACATATCGATCAGCCTAATGTCTTTAATATCATCAAATTTGGTAAATTCTTGCCTTAGTTTTTCCTCGACATTGCTCAACATTTTTTGGAATATCATAATTGTTAACTAAAGAAAATAATAGGGTATAATCTGGTTATCTTAAAATATAGCTAAGAAGAGCCTTATTTATTATAAACATACAAACCAATGTAAGGGAGTTGTCTGTACCAGGCTTTATATAAGTTCAAAACTCTTTTCGTGCTTCTTCACGGTCTAATGAAAGAATAGGTTTAACTTCTTTAACACTTCGTCTGATAGCTTGTGAGGCCATCTCAATTTTGTATTTCTTTTTAAAAATCAGAAATTAATGATGTAACTTAACCTCACACTTTTGACATTAAAAAAAAAAAGAAAATCAAGACATCCAATAGAAATGACAGTGTCAGCAATCTGTGATAGCAATCACAGAAAAGAAGTAGGAAATATTTTTTTCATTAAGTATCGTTTTGATACAGTCTTTTTTTTACACACATTTTAGTTTTCCTTATCTTTTATTATAATATAAGTTTATACAAGTATTGACCAAAATACGCATATTATCTGTAATCCAACGATGTACGAAGCTGTAATCCAAATGAATCCAAGTCCTTTTGTCTCTATTCATAAAAATGTAAATGACATCTGTCATATGAGATATTTTAAAAACTGTAAAAACAGAGTTTTGTTTATTTTAGACATGGTGATTTAATTTATAATATCTTTATTTGAATCATACGCCCGTTTGAAAAAAAGGCACCATCAAAATATTCCACATTTATTGTTTTATATACGATTTTATATTACAATCTTTATCCAAATAAAAATAAACAATTAAACTAGAATTGAATCAATAAATTGTTAAATCAGATATCATAACTTGTAGAAGGACCTTGACAAGAATGCAGCATTTATATACCTAAATCAGTACATATACATTTGGTAAATTAGTTGAAAATGTTAACTAGTAATGTTAACAGTGGTCTCTGAGGAAACTGATTGGCCTACCTTCTTTATTATCCCATTTGATGCCTGTGGTCAAGTTAAAGTACTGCCCGATGGAAGCATATACCTTATTACCAATGAAACCAACAGGTAAGTTAGATTAAAGTTTTAGTGTTCCCCTCAATGCCTACCTTATATATTTTAGAATGAAACTAATGAGGCTATCCTCAATAGCTTGGAGTCGAATAGCGCATATCAGCCAGAAACAACAAATATTGTCAAAATTGAACCACAGATTAATCAACTTGAAGAAATACCAGCACCTGTAGTACAGAACAATAAAATAGATGCACCATATTCATGTCCAGATTGTCAGGCAACTTTCTCAACTCCCAAAGAACACTCAGATCATTTAAAATGGCATAAAAAGTTTAAATGTACCAATTGTCCAGCTACCTACAACATTGAAACCAACTTAAAGATACACTTTGAGTTGGTGCATCATACTGAAAATACCTTAAGAAACTGCCCAATATGTGGTATTGCTTTAAGGTTCAAAAGGGCAGCTAGTTTGAAGTCACATATGATGATCCATCAAGTTGAGGAGGTGTATACTTGCCAGGAATGTGAAGCTGAGTTTGAAAAAGAGGTAAACAAGGCCATATATGACTAAAAATGATGTTACTGTAAGAGTTATATATTTTTTGTGGTATTTTGAGAGTATTTTGAGAGTATCTCTGAGATATTTATATATATCAATGTTATAGTAAGATATTTTTATTAAGTTTTTACGACTTAATATAATTATTTATTTACATAATAATACATAATTGATACGTTAACAGATGAAAGTTCCCAACCTCTTTTGGATTCTAAACAAACTTTTCAGAGTAACTTGCTTCAACAAGAACTTTCATTTATAAAATCAAATTTTAGTTTTGTTCAAAAAACAATTACTCAGTTAGAATCACCAAAACTGTCATTGTTCGAAAGTACAGCATTAATAAAAGAATTTGCGTCATGTTGTCGGAACGTTAGAGGTAATATTGGAAAAGATATTTTAAAAAAATTTGAAGCTACTATGGAAAAAAATAAAGGTTACCATATTCTTTCTGAAGTAGTCAGTGTTCTAGCTGGAAATATTTCGGAAACAATTAATTTAGAACCAAATGTTTTGGTTAGTTTGAAAAATGCTCCCGTTACATCAGTTGATGTTGAACGAAGTTTTTCCATATATAAATATATGTACTCAGACAGAAGCCACAAGTTTTTGTTAGAAAATTTTGAACACCACTTGGTCATTTATTGTTACCATAATTCTAAATAAGTTTATTCATACTTAAAAATGATGTAGTTACTTACAATAAATGTAAATCTTAATGAATAGTAGGAAATATTTAGTTATGTACACTTTTTTTTTTAAATAAAATTGTTACTATTTTACGATTTTTTTATTTATTTGTATGCATATTTTGTAAAATATTTGCATATTTTCGGGTAAACACGTGCATATTTATGCGCATATTTTCTACATTTTTATTTGCATATTTGCCGAAGTCTACTGATAACCATCTGTACATACTATATACATATAACTATAACTTAAGCATAATTTCTAATAATGATTAATTTTAGAATGAATATTCACAACATGTTGTCTCTCACTATTCCAAAAAAGAAGAACCGGAAGCTCCTTTATCATGTCCTCAGTGCATACTTCAATTTGAAACAAAAGAAGAGCTAAAACTTCACAAAGCCAACCATACAAAAGCATGGAAGTACTTCAAACGAAAAAGAACCAAACAAAAAGTATCTGTTAAAAAGGAAAATTATACCTGTGATATTTGTAAAAAAGGATTTATCAAGAAATCGCTTTTAGAGAGGCACGAGAGGATACATAGTGGAGAAAAGCCGTTTGAAGTAAGTATTTAATTTACATTGTTTATATTTTGAATTTTTCGTTATCCTTCAATTTACATGCTTTATTTTTAACATTTTTTAAATTGAAGTGCTATTACAAATTTATTAAATATAATTAATTAGCTTAACATTTTCTTGGAAAATAAAGTTATATTTTATGTTTCTCTGAATATTGGTTCAGAAACGTCCAATTGACAGGTAATTTTCATCAACTTACTGTAAATGTATGTAAATGTTTTTTTACTGATTATCTTTTTTAGTGTAATATATGTCAGCAAACATTCAGCCAGAAAGTAACTTTAGAAAACCATTTACTAAAACACACAGGACGTAAGCCCTTTGCTTGCTTTTTGTGCCCAGCTAAATTCAATCAAAAAGGTAATTAGTGAGTTTTTTAAATAACATAGCAAATATGCAACTGATGATGTAATTTCTAGGAAATCTAAGAGTCCACATCAACAAGACTCACACGGCGCCTCAAAACGGCCAGAAAGTGTTTAAATGCTCACAATGCTCATGCATGTTCAAGCGCATAGCATCCCTGAATGGACATGTGACGAAAGCTCATCTCACTGTAGAGTCTACAGAAGATGGTGTTGTTAACGACGTCATAAAGAACCTGAAAGATCTAAAAAACACGAATTTTGAGTCATCCGTTACTTTAACAGAGTCTGGCAGCGAAAAAAAGTATTCAGTAAAGTTGAAAAAAATTGGTGATACGAAATGGTACAAGTGTACATATTGTTCCAAGTTGTGTAAGAAGCCTAGCGATCTTATAAGGCACATCAGGATACATACGAAGGAAAGACCTTTCGAGGTAAGACAATATATTTTTTACCTTCCTTACACCTTATTTTTTATCATGTATTGTACTCCTTCTAGTAAAAAGTTTCATCGAACGAATTTGTCAAAAATCGCATAATATTTTTGGACTTTTTGGACAAATTTTAGTGATTTTTATGTCGGAAATTATACAAAGAAACCAAAAAATAATAGATAGAAACTGCTAGTACAATTGTAAAATAATTAGATCATATAAAATTATATATTAACACTGCTTAAATCAGTATTCACGAATATGTGCAATAAGTAAAGTTCCTATAGTCTGTCGGTCCTTGACTTTAAAGTTCACCAACATACGTAAATGCAATGGGAGTTTTTAGCGCGGCGTTGCCGATTTTCTTCAAAAGAATTCATTACCATGGTCCTAAAAATGTTAAATCAAAACTAACCTGTTACAGTCAATAGCGTTGTAGTAAAACAATATTTTTCATTGTTTTTTGTGAGTGATAGTCATTTTCGAAAAGCAATCAGCAATTTTATAATCGATATGTCCATTGTCATTAGGGGAGAAACAAATCTTAGTCAATATGGTGAATTATCGTGTAAATCAAGGATATGATTCACTTTCAAAAATAATACAAACAGTGGTAGTAGAAACCGGCATTTCCAAAAAAACAATGTACTCTGTAAGGGAAGAAAATTCCTCGGCACTTGGATTACAACCACCAAAGAGACGATCCAAGAACAAGCTAACTTCATTATCGCGTGATAAAACTTACGATGAAGGAACAAAAAGATTTGTCAAATAGTGCATGATTTTTTTCGTAAGAATACACCCCCAACATTACATTCTCTATTAGCAGTTGTAAATAAAGACGAACATCTACCTAATTTTTCTAGAAAACTACCAAATGTTCAAGATGGCGCCGACTGGTGAACAGCGTTTAAATGTGCTCTCTCTAGTTAGTGACAAGTGCTGTCAAAGTAAAGCTACTAAAATCTTAGTTTGTGTACAGTGTGGAAATGTTTTTCATTTGTAATGTGCAACCAGTAAGCTTCAGTGCATCAAAATTTGTGACACACGAATAACTTCCTCTGAAACAAACGAGAAATCTAATGACGTTGAGGAGAATTTCCAAGGCAAACCCGATCTATACAAAGAAAATGAGCTACTTAAAAATATTATAAAAGAAAAAGAGGAAAAATTTAATTTATTACTAGAAAATAATTCTCTTTTAAAACAAAACAATCGTTATCTACAAGAAAAGATAAGCCAAATGGAAGCAAAAACTGAACCTGTTAAACAACCAGTTTTAAATTTAAACAATTAACTCCAAATTATAAAATTACAAATAAATTCCAAACACCGGTGTTGCCAACTGTTGCCGAAAGTACCAGAAGCCCTGAAAATAATTCAACATCTGCAGAACTTAGTAATGCACAGCTAAATAAAATGCAAACTTAAGTAAATATAAATGAAGATATGGGACAAGACAATGATGGTTTTACATTAGTACACTCAAAGAAGAAAACTAGACAAACAAAAAAGAACTACGGTGAAAATGATAAAACTACCGACTTAGGAGTTCAAAGAAAGGTTTGGCTTTACCTTTCTAGAGTTAAACGAAGTGTCACAACAGAAACTATCTTCGATTATCTAAAAGATCAGGAAGTGTTTAAAGAGGCTGATATTATTATTAGAGAACTACCAATTTCTCTCTCCTGTTGCCGACAAGAATGTAGCGTAGAATCTTTTTAAATACTTTTAAACTGTTTGTCCTAGTTCTAGTGTAGTGTTATGTACAATTTATGTTTCAATTTCATGTTTATTACATTCTGCGCTTGCTAGATAGCCCAATTTTGACGAAATGCCCCTGATGATGTTGTAGAAAGCGAAAGTACTTGGGCAAGGATTTGATTATTAAAATTGTGCTCGATATTTGCCTTTAATTTTTCAAACTAAACTTATATTTCCCTATTTTACACTGTAATATACAGGGAGGACTTGCACATAAATACGATATAAATTTGATACTTTCAGTATTTTCACTGAATTTTATTTTGATACTTTTAAATTTTTTTTTGAACAGCACTCAGAGTTTATTTGGAGAGCTGGGGTCGTGGATAAGTGAATCAAACAGGGGGATTGGATTGGGGCAACTACAAAAATGGAATATAAAAGGGGTATTTACATGAATCTCCTAGACAAATGGGTAACAAAACAATAAGAAGGACTTCTAACTATTTAAAGTGGACGCCGTTTCGAGAGCGCCTCCTGCTGGATGAAAGAAAAGGGCTCTTCTTTCCTAAAAAACACAAAAGATAGGTTAGGAGACTTTTCTAAAATAAATAGACAAAATGGTTTAGAGAAATAAATTAAACATTTATTGTTGTCTCAACACAAACAGTTACAAAATATAAATGGCACAAAAATACTATATTAGTAGTTACAAAAATCTATACCAAAATAACAAAGAAGAAAAAACTTACTAAGTATGTCCTATCGGTTTACAAACTCTGTTTACAAGTGGGAGGTGCTATAAAGCTTACAAAAAAATGATACGAATAAAGAAATATCTTTAAAATGAACCTATTCATATAGAGGTTAACCTTCTTTAAAAACCAAAACAAATTAATGTCAAAAATAATAAAACGAGCTGTCATATGTCAACATTAAATTTAAAAACTGAACAAATAAAATGACAGCTAATACCACGCCCTAAGATTTACAATATTAATTATTACAATTTCTTTAATTTACGAAAGCAATTATTATTATTATTTAAAAAAAAAGGTCTATATTTACTTTAAAATTTAAACACAAAAAAGTAACCTTGATTTTCACTAAATTTTTTTACATAACATTTCTATGCTCTGAGACGGCTGCTTAGGACATTGAAGTCTGAGGTTGAAATGCCCAAATGAGGTTGAAATGGTTGAGATGCCCAACTGTCGCATACTCTGCTCACAGTTTAAATACATTTTATTAAGGTTTAACATATTTATGCGCTTAAATAAATTATTATACAAAATTCCTATAGAATATCTATACAGGGTGAGTCATAACTATTGGGACATAGACTAAGGACAGGTTATTTGGACCAAAATATGGCTATTGGGCCAAATATGCCTTAATAAAATGTTGCTGAGAAAAAAGATACAGGGTGTTAAAGTTAATTTTTGTTTTTCGTTTTTTGCTAATAGTTTCCCTGTATATTATAAATTGCTATCAAAATTGGCACAGAGGCATAATCTTAGATAAGAAATAGTATTTTATTTACAATTTTACGTTTTGTCATAGAGGGCGCCACGTGGATCATTCCTAATGATCAAATTGAGTCTAAACTTTTTCTGATGAAACTTTTTAGTAATTTTTATTAGAAAATATGACGTAAATATCATTTTTACGTAAAATTGGTACTCTTGTTTAAACATGATAATTTCAACCGTTTTCGATAAAAACGCAGTCGAACTGCTTAGAGTCTTAAAAAAGGATTTCAAATATTATTTCATTTATGAAAAGTATGCTTTGGACTGTCAGATAATTGTTGTTGGTAAATGTCATTTGTTCAGAGTAAATTATTTTTGATGTGACAGTGTAGTGTAATGTTGCATTTTTTAAAAGTAATTACTTTTTTTGATTGAAATGCCTCGTCACAATAATTTTACTAATGAAGAAATGCGAGATATGATTTGCGTATACGCACAAGAAAATTTTTCCGGTCGCTCGGCAGCCAGAAGGTATGGAACGTTATACGCAAACAGAAAGCAACCAAATCACAAAACTTTTGCAAGATTATATCGTAGTTTAGGTGAAACTGGGTCATTTCACACTAAAAATCGGGGTAGTCGACCGAAACAAATCACACCTAATCAAGAAGATGAACTTTTGGTTCGAGTAGATGAAAATCCTGAAATAAGTTCACGACATCTATCAGCAGCAACAGGAGTAAGTCAGTCGTCTATTGTTAGAATTTAAAAAAAAGAGAACCTCCATCCTTATCACTTCACTCCTGTTCAAAATTACTTCCAACAGATCTTCCACGACGGTTACAGTCTTGCCAACGTATTCTGAATAAACATCGCAATGACAGACACTTTATTAAGAATATTATGTTCACCGACGAAGCAACTTTTACCAGACGAGGGGTTTTTAATTGGCGAAATAGTCATTATTGGGAAGAAGAAAACCCGCATGCTATTAAAGCTAGACATTTTCAGCATGAGTTTAAATTGAATATTTGGTGTGGCATTATAGGCGACCAACTACTAGGGCCTTATGTTCTTCCTCCGAATTTAAATGGAGATTCTTATTTATTCTTTTTGGAAAACACTCTTAGTGATATTTTAGATGATCTGTCACTGGATGTAAGAAGAAAAATGTGGTTTATGCAGGATGGAGCGCCACCTCATTTTTCATTAGCTGTTAGAAATCATCTTAATGACGGATGGATTGGCAGAGGCAGTGATTTTCAATGGCCACCAAGAAGTCCTGAGTACAACCCGCTAGATTTTTATTTTTGGGTACATATGAAGTCCTTAGTATATGCCAATGAAATTAATACACGAGACGAACTTTGGAGATACATTCAAAATGCAGCTAATCTTATAAGGGGACAGAATAATATTTTTTTTAACGTCCGAAAATTCTTTATAAAAAGAATTAGAATAGGCATAGAAATCGGAGGAGACCATATAGAACATTTGGTTTGAGTTTTTGTGAGTTCTTTTAAGTTAAAGTGTGTTTAGTTTTGATTTATCGTCAAAACGGAAACCTTACGTTAGTTGCAACTTTGTTTATTAGTTTGGTATTTGATAGTGCAATTGTAAATAAAATACTATTTCTTGTCTAAGATTATGCCTCTGTGCCAATTTTGATAGCAATTTATAAATATACAGGGAAACTATTAGCAAAAAACGAAAAAACAAAATTAACTTTAACACCCTGTATCTTTTTTCTCAGCAACATTTTATTAAGGCATATTTGGCCCCAATAGCCATATTCTGGTCCAAATAACCTGTCCTTAGTCTATGTCCCAATAGTTATGGCTCACCCTGTATTGAATATCTATATCCTATAGAAAAAAGTAATTTGCTTCAAACCTGTTTCTGATAAAATTTGGCATCACTGTTGCTCATAAGAACCTGTACTGTAAAGTCAAGGTGGGACAGACTATAGATATGCACATTGTTGCCACATTTAACTTTTAACATTAAATTTGTATTAGATATGATTCTTAAGCGTTTTTTTTTGTTGTTTTAGTGTAAATTATGCCAGCGACATTTACTTCCAAGTCTGCCGTACATAATCACAAAAAACTACATTTCGGTAAGAAATTCAAATGCGATGTTTGTGACAGTGTTTTTGATTCAAATATGGAATACTTAAATCATCTGCAGTAAGTTATGACTTTCAAAACAGACAAATTTATAGACATGTATATCTCAGACTAACGGAATAATAGTGTACTAAAATTACACAGCATAAGGTGTCGTGTCTCTAGTATTCCGTTATTTATAAATATGAATAAATATATTCCGTCTGTTAGTTCTTTGAGTTTAAGTGGTAAAATAATTTATACCAATTGAATCACAACCGTTAATATCCGTGTAATTTTTTAAATAAACATTAGATTCAGCAAAGTAGGTTTCAAATGACTTGTTAAATATTTATTAACGAATAGATTAGGATTTCATCATTAAGATGTGCATGGGATTCAAATGTTTGTTCTGGTTATGAAGTCTGTTACTCTATTCAGTTGTTTTAACTGTTTAAACAATTCCATGTAAATTACCACAAATTGTTCTAATTCTTTGCCTAAAGTTGTTGAAGCTTGTTGTGTTATTAATTTCCGAGACAAACGAAGTGATCCTTTCAATCCTTTTAACGATTACCCTTGCTTTTTATTTTTTTTGACTCATTTTCCATACTTTTAAATCATTTTAGAATGTTTTGAAGCATTTTTGACATTTTTTCTTTTTGATTCTTTTTGACACTTTTAACTCTTTGCAGATACTTTTTTATTGTCTTTTAAGAATTTATCTTTTTATTGTATTCGCAATTTAGAGATTTTTCGACTCATTTTAGATGTTTTGTAGTTTTTTCGTCGAAAATTTGGACGTATTTTTGCCTTTTTTTGACACATTTCTTTTGACGATTTTTAGCTGACTTTTACATTTATTTACGCTTCTTCACGTTTTTTATCATTTTTAATGCTTTTAACACATTTTATCGTTACGTTTTCAAGGCTTATGAGACTTTTTGGCGCTTTGTCGACGAAATTTCGATCCCTTCGATGCTTCCATTGAATTCTCGATGATTTTGATTCTCTTTGATGCTTTAATGCCTTTTATAAACGTTATTATCTCCTCATTTGACTTTTTTGTCGAATTCTCGACGTATCTTCGGTGCTCTTAAACCATTCGCGATTATTTTGAAGCATTTTCGACGGTTTTGAAATGAATTTGACATTTTTTCGACGCTTATGATTTTTTGACTATTTTCAAGGCTTTTTCTACTTTTCGCCTTTTTTTCTACGCAATTTCGACCCATTCGATGTTTTTGGGAATTTTAGATGATTTTTGACTCTTTGGTGCTTTTAAACGCTTTTTAGACGCTTTTTCGTTGCTCTGAGGCTTTTTGGTGACTTTTCACCAAAATGATGGTGACTTTTATCAATTTTAATGCTTTTACACATTTTATCGTTACGTTTTCAAGGCTTATGAGACTTGTTGGTGCTTTGTCGACGAAATTTCTATCCCTTAATGCTTTTATTGAATTCTCGATCATTTTTGACTATTTTTGATGCTTTAACGCCTTTATAGACGGTTATTATTCTCCTCTTGATTTTTTTTTGTCGAACTCTCGATGTATCTTCGGTGCTCTTGATCAATTCACGATTATTTTAAAGCAGTTTCGACGGCTTTGAAGTAAATTTGACACATTTTTTCGACGCTTTTTGATTTTTTGACTCTTTTTGACTATTTTTAACGCTTTTTGTACTTTTCGTTGTTTTGTCGACGCAATTTCGACTCATTTTCGACTTTTTGTCGAAAATTTGGACGTATTTTTGAGTTTTGTTGACACATTTCTTTTTGACGATTTTTAGCGGACTTTTACATTTATTTACGCTTCTTCACGTTTTTATCATTTCTAGTGTTTTACACATTTTATCGTTACGTTTTCAAGGCTATATGTGGCGCTTTGTCGACGAAATTTCGATCCCTTCGATGCTTCTAATGAATTCTCGATGATTTTTGACCTCTTTTTGATGCTTAACGCCTTTTATAGACGGTTATTATCTCCTCTTTGATTTTTTGTCAAATTCTCCACGTATCTTCGGTGCTCTTGAACCATTCTCGATTATTAAAGCAGTTTCGACGGTTTTAAAATGAATTTTAACGCTTATTGATTTTTGACTCACTTTTTGACTATTTCAAGGCTTTTTGTACTTTTCGGCGTTTTATCCAGGCAATTCGATCCATTCGATGTTTTTGAGGAATTTTCGATGATTTTTGACCTCTTTGGTGCTTTAACGTGTTTTAGACGGTAACATGCTATGGTAGGCTGCCAATTTATGTTGTGTAGAATGGGATGATGAACTGTGTATAGTCGAATGGATAGGTTTATGAAATACGGAGAACTCATGTTTGTTTTTAAGTCTGATAATTTTTAAAACTATAAAATTTATGGATTCTGTTCTGCTTCTATTGTAAATTCAATATGACTATGGAGTGAATTAATATACGATAAGTTTTGGAAACGGAAGTTTTCAGTGTTTGTTGACGCAATTTCGATGAATTTTTGATGATTCTTGACCCTGGTGCTTTTAACCGCCTTTGAGACGTTGTTATTTGCTCTTTTAATTCCTTTGGTGACTTTTTGACGTATCTTCGGTGCTTTGAAGTATTTTGGATTATGTTGAAGCATTTTCGATTATTTTGTGGCATTTTTCTACGGTTTCGAAACATTGTCAACGATTTTGACATTTTTTAGACTCTTTTTTGACTCGTTTTTTGACCATTTTCCAACGCCTTTTTACTTAATTTAGACCCCATTTGATGCTTTTATGATTTTCGAAGATTGTTGACTCATTTTGGTGTTTTTAATACCTTTTAGACGATTCTTGTTCTTTTAACTCTTTTTTGTGACTTTTCTACGTATCTTCGGTGCTTCTGAAACATTTTCGGACATATTATAATCAGTTTTGAATAATGTCATAGTTATAGTCATCTACAAGGAACCAGCGGACATAATATACGAATTAATGTTTGTTGAATGAATAGAGATATACGTGGCGTGATTTATTCATTCATGGTGTACATTTTTATATTTTGATATTTTCAGCAAAGGAGAATGTAGAAAATTACTGTTAAAAGAAGCACCGGACCAAGTAGATTCTGTAATTAATAAAGTACCCAAACATACGGATAAAACAGTTTCTGGTAATAGATTTAAATTATATATATTTTTATTCTTGCTGTTATAACAGAATGTTTGAACGATTTTTTTCAAAAGTAGCGACCACATTTGAAATCTCTAATATGTTAGTGTTTTTTTAAACCACAAAATATTTAAAACTGCGGTAGAACGAAGTTTGTGGTACATGAAGTACAACCTATGAGTTTGTGGAAATTATAAGGCCTTTCTTGTCTTCCAAAATTAATTGCTTCGACAACTAAAAAAAAATTGCACAAAAACAAAACGTTTTTGATACTTTTTAGACACATTTAGTTTTTTTATTGCTTTATTGCCTTTGATATTTTTGACTCTTTTTCTTACGTTTTTAACGCTTTTAATTGTTTTCCAACTTTTTGTAAAATTTTGATGTATTTTCAATGCTTCGAAGCATTTTTAGATTATTTTCGAGCATGTTCGACACATTTTGACTCTTTTTTTTTTAACCCTTTAACACGCTTCTTCGTTATTCTTTCAACGTTAAACATACTTGTTTGTTGCGTTTTTAAGGCCTTTTATACTTTTTGGCGATTGTTCGATGAAATTTTGACGCCTTCGATGATTTTTACTGATTTTCTAACGCTTTTTCGTTGGTTTTTCAAGCTTTTGGAAAATTTTTTGACGTATTTTCGATGCATGTGAAGCATTTTCGACATTTTCGACAATTTTTTTGACCCTTTTTTAAAAGTATCAATTTTAACGATTTAACACGCTTTTAATATTCTTTTAACTTTCAACAAACTTGTTTGCTGTGTTTTAAGCAATTTTGATTTTTTTGGCGATTGCTCGATGTAATTTTGATTCCTTCGATGATTTTGACTGATTTTCTAACTCTTTTTCGTTGATTTTTCAAACTTCTCTAAAATTTTTGACGTATTTGTCGTGCAAACAAGTATGCTAAAGAACAATGTTGTTCTTTCAACTTTCAGCATTCCGTTTGTTGCGTTTTTTTTGCTTTTTATACTTTTGGGCGACTGTTCAATGCTTTTGACTCTTCTTCTAACGTTTCTAATGAATTTTCGTTGTTTTTCAACTTGGAAAATTTTGCAATATTTTCAATTCCTTTGAATTGAAAGTAGAATATTAAAACACCTGTTTCTTGCCCTTTTCTACATTTTGGAGATTGTTCGATGCAATTTTGATGTGTTAGATGTTTTTGAATATTTTCTAACGCTTCTTGGGTGGTTTTTGAAATGCTTTCGAAGCATTTTCAACGATTTTTCGATCATGTTCGAGCATTTTTATGCCTTTTGACCATTTTTGTTGCCTTTAACGCATTTTACATACGTTTTGGTTATTCTTTCGACTTTTAACATACTTTTTTTAATTCCTTTTATACTTTTTGAATTTTCGAGGCAATTTTGATACCTTTGATGTTTTTGACTTTTCTAACGCTTCTTATGTTTTTTAGTTGCTTTTTTTTTAACTTTTTGGAAAATTTTCTACGTAATTTTGATGTTTTCGAAGGACTTTTAATAATTTTTCGATTATTTTCAAGTTATTTTGATGTTTCTAAAGAATTTTCGTGATTTTTCAAGATTTTTACTGCATGGTCGACGCAATTTCAATGCAGTTGACAAATTTTTACCCTTTTTGATCAGTTTAACGCTTTTTAGATGTTTTTTTGATACTCGATCGGCAACTATGCAGGATCAAAGTGTCAGATGTCTTGATGGAAGATAATTTTTTTGCGAGACAAACTGGGACATTTTTTTCATTAAATTGTCGTCTGAATGGTTCAATAGAGCCACAAAGTACACGCCAATTATTTCTGAATCGTTTCTCTAAGTAAGCAATCAGAATGTACCTTTTGATTCTCAAGAACGTCGCGGCATTTTTCCGACCGATGTCAAGGCCTTATTCAGTGTGCATTCGTCGGTTTTTCATCATTAACTTCATTGTTCCGCCGTCTCTAGTGTGTAGAAGCGATAAAAAATGATCCGAATTCCGCACAAGTTCCGTTTTTGTGTCGAAAGTGAGTAAAACAATTTGAAATTGTTACATTTAGATATAGGGAGTCTTCTTCTTAACGTGCCCCATCCCTAAGGACATTGGTGATCATCATGGCCCATTTGACTCTATCTGCAGCCGTTCTGAAAAGTTCTATTGACGTTCTACCACTCAATTGTCTCAGATTCTTCAGCCAGGACGTGCGTCTTCCTCCCGGTCCTCTTTTACCTTCCACCTTCCTTTGTATGACCAGCTGCATCAATTCGTATTTCTCGTTTCTTAGTATGTGACCAAAGTAGCTCATTTTTCTTTTCTTTATAGTGTTGAGTATTTATTTATCTGTTATCATTCTTCGTAGCGTTTCCGCATTTGTTATGTGTTGTGTCCGATATTTTCCACATTCTTTGATAACACCACATTTCAAAGTTAATGAGTTTTTTCTCTGTCGCCTCTGTAATTGTCCAGGCCTCAACTCCATACAACAGGTCAGAGAACAGGTAGCATCTCAATACTCTAGTTCTAATTTCGATGTTGAGTTTTCCATTGCATAATATTGCTTTCATATTATTAAAAGCACTTCTAGCTATCTCAATACGCCGTTTTATTTCCGTACTTCTATCCCATTCTTCATTTAGTTCGCAACCTAAGTACTGATATCTGTGCACCCTGCCTAAAAATTTTCTTTTAGAATAAACACTGTCTTCCTCAATCTTGTTCTTGCTTACCACCATGATTTTTGTTTTATTTGTATTCAGTGCCATTCCATACCTTTCGCAGTATTGGGTAATGCGATCAACCAAGATCTCTAGTCCTTCTCTGCTGTCCGCAAGGAGTATTATGTCATAATAAATATGCCTTCATTTACGTCTTCTAATGCCTCTTTAAACAATTCTTCTGAATACATATTAAAAAGTAAAGGGGAAAGCATACATCCTTGTCTTACTCCACGATTGCGATATAGGGAGTGTTAGATAAAAAATATTTCCAATTATCCTATAGCCATATCTGAAATAATTCAGACCCTCCACACATTCGCTTCACACTATGTACATATTTGAACTATTTTTGTCTTACATTCATTATAAATTGACTATTTGACACTTGTATTTGACATTTATGATGAATAAAACTATGATCTTTTTAGGTGCAGTCCCAGAAGATTCAGCTCCACACACTTCAGAGGCAGCCGTAGCAAAACCCTTCCATTGCACGATGTGTAGTGCAAGATTTATCAAAAAGACTAATTTGCACAAGCACTTCCAGACACACGAAGGAGAGAAATTTTACAAGTGTCCTTCGTGCTCAAAGTAAGTGAATTGCCATCGTTTTCATTTACAATACGACATATTTTATTATTTCAGAGTATTTATGAGTATGCACCAGTTGAAAGAACATATGAATCACCACACTAACAACAAAAAGCACCACTGCAAGATTTGTAGCAAAAAGTTTCCTACAGTTGCGAGGTTTCGAAGGCATATGGCACATCATGCCGTCGCAAAAACGTTAAAATGTCCATATTGTCCTAGAATTTTTCCAAACGTAGAACTCACTAAGATTCACCTGAAGATTTTTTCACAAAAAAGGTTTGATAGTGGAGGTAAGCATTGAAGAAATAAAAAAATAACTTAAATAACTATTTTTAACTCAATTTTTTTTGTTTCTAGACGCTTTGAAGCATTATTTATGATTTTGAAGCTTATTGACTCCTTTTGACACATTTAAATCTTTTTAGATACTTTCTTGTTGCTTTTTCAAAGATTTTTGACATTTTGAACGCATGGTAAATGCTTTTGGGCATGTTTGTCGACGCTTCATAATCTTTTTGAACTCTATTTTTAATTTTGATTTTTTGATGCTTCTTGATCTTTTTTTTTCTGTTACTAACGCTTTTTACACACTTTTTCTTTACTTTTCAAGATTTTTTCGACGTTTCCGTAATTGTTTGACACAATTCCGATAGTTTCCATACTTTTTGACCATTTTAGGTAATTTTAATGCCTTTTCTTATGCTTTTAACTCTTTGTAGATACTTTTCAAAGCCTTTTCGACGCATTATGATACTTTTATAACATTTTCGTCGATGATTTTTTTTTAACATCCAACGTTTATTGCAATCTGTCTCATTATAAACAATAAGCAATATGTATGATTTATGTGCAATAACATAGTGGGAAGCTGCCCAGTGGCGAGCACCCAGGTAAAATATAATATAAATATAATCTATGATAATCGATTAGTTTAAACTTTCACTTAACAAACAGAGTTTAATACAGGTAAACATCACTGACACACATATGAGAATTACAAGGCTAGAAACACAAATTAAGGAAATATTTAGAAAACACTTTTCACCGCATCATGACACTATGCTCTATTTTTCCTGATTTACTAGAGGTCCAAAGGGTCTGGTCGTTTTAATCTTCTTACGTGTGAAATGTTGTGCAGATCCGTGGCCAGCGGATTTGGATGGCAGGATAGTCTGTTCTTGTATACAGAGTTTACAGCAGATATTGCTTCGCAAACTGTTGGTAGCTGTAAATCGTGGTGTAATCTGTGGTTCGTAATATACCAAGGGGCATTACAGATCTGGCGCAGTACTTTCGATTGAAAACGTTGAAGTTTTTGTATGTTGGTATTACTTGCTGTACCCCAGATTGTGCTGCATATTGCCATACCGGTTTTAAAATACATTTATATATCAGAAGTTTATTCTCCAGGCTAAGATTTGATTTACGACTCATGTACCAATACATTTTCCTGTAGATTAAGCTGAGTTGAAGGCGTTTCTTCCAGATGTGGATGCCCCAATTTAGTTTGCTATCCAAATGGATTCCTAAGTATTTAACGACGGTATTAACTGGTAGTGGAGTGTTATTTATAGAAACTGGTGGCGCGACACCTTTTTTAAAGTAAACGTTATTTGTGTTGATTTTAAACTGTTAACTTGGACTCGCCACAGCTTAAGCCAGCTCTCTAGTTTAAGTAGGTGATTTTGTAATACCTGGGCTGCTTCAGCTGCTGTAGAATTTGAAGCCATGATAACTGTGTCATCGGCATATGTAGCGATTGTTGTATTGGTCGTCTTTGGGAGATCTGATGTGTATATTAAGTAGAGGGTGGGTCCTAGTATGCTTCCTTGTGGAACTCCGGAACAAATTGGAAACAGGTTAGTGATTTCCCCACCTCTTTTGACTTGAAAGAATCGATCTGTCAGGTAGGATCTTAAAAGTGAACTTATGGGATGAGGAAATATAGATTTAATTTCGAGATAAGACCTACATGCCAAACTTTGTCGAATGCTTGAGAGACATCTAGAAATGCAGCAGTACAGTAATTTTTTTGTTCAAGCGAATTTCTGATAGTCTTTACCACCCTATGAATTTGCTCGATAGTACCATGTTGTTTCCTAAACCCAAACTGATAATTCGGTAAAACATTACTGTCATATAAAATAAGCTCCAGTCTTCTCAGAAAAAGCCGTTCAAATACTTTGGATATAATAGGCAACAAGCTAATAGGGCGGTATGAAGATACTTCCGTGTGATCCTTATTAGGTTTTGGAATCAGAACAATTTGAGCAACTTTCCATTGGAGTGGAAAATAACCTGTTTTTAATATTGAATTAAATATATAAGTAATTAAACTTACGCCTTCGTTGGGTAGATTTTTTAGTACTAAACTAGATATTAAGTCATATCCAGGTGACTTTTTAATTTCCAGATTATCAATTATTTCTTTGATTTCAGATTTCTTAACAGGTTTAATAGGTCGATGATTTGGACGCATTTTCTACTATTTTAACATATTTCGATACTTTCGATACGAAACTTTGACGATTTTAGATGGGTTTGACGTTTTTTAATTGCCCTTTGACCATTTTTTGGAGCTTTTAACGCTTTTTGGACTATAGTATAGGGCTCGAAGCCTATGCCTTCGATGCTTTTTGACTTATTTAAACTTTTAATTCGATGTACGTTTTTTTGGCCCCAATTTCCTCGCACCTTCGAGTTTTTTTGGAAATTATTCGACGTATTTTCGATGTTTTTTGATGATTTTGACATATTTTCGACGCTTCTTGACGTTTTTGACCATTTTAGTTATTTTCGATACTTTCCCGTTGCTTTTTTAAAGATTTTTTGACATTTTGAATGCATTGTAAATAGTTTTGTGCATGCTTGCTGAAAATTTTGACGTTTCATAATGTTAATGCTAATTTTTTGATGCTATTAACGCTTTTTACACACTTTTTCGTTACTTGTTAAACTTTTTGTAGGTTTGCAGCCTTTTGGACGCAATTTCGCTTTTTCAGTACTCTTTCGACTGTTATGCGATTTTTCGACGAATTGTTTTGAAACATTTTCCATCATTTTTTTCGACTCTTCTTAATTCTTTTTGACACATAGATCTTTTTAGATACTTTCTTGTTGCTCTTTTAAAGATTTTTGACATTTTGGAACATTTTCGATGCGCTGCAATTGCTTTTGTGCATATTTGTCGAAAATTTTGATGCATGTGCAACTTTTTTAACACAGTTTGACTCTTTTGCGATTTTTTGACGTGACGTTCTTGAAGCATTTTCGATGTTTTTGATAATTTTCTCGGCTTCTTGATACTTTTTGACACTTTTGCCCTTTTTAGATACTTTCTCGTTGTTTTTTCCAAGTTTTTGATATTCTGATCATTGGGTAAATGTTCTTATGCATATCTGTCGAAAATTTTGACACATATTCAAATTTTTTGACACATTTTGTCTGCTTCGCGATTTTTCGGTGCATTTTTGCTGCTTCTGAAGCGTTTCTATGATTTTGTCATATTTTCGAGGTTTCTTGATCATTTTGACACTTTTGGATCTTTTAATACTTTCTTCTTGCCTTTTCAAATATTTTGGGACATTTTGTAGCTTTTTCGATGCTTTGTAAATACTTTTGTAGCCTGTGAGTCGAAGATTTTTACACGTATCCAATTTTTTTTTAAATATTTTGAATATTTTTTAAGATTTTGACGTTTTCGACTCTTCTTGATAATATTTTCTATACAAGATTTTGATTGTCAAGATTTTTTTTCGAATTTTTGTCGCATGTTTGACGCAATTGCAACAGCTTCAATTTTTTTTGACTATTTTAGTTACTTTAATGCCCTAATTACTCTTTTCAATGTTTTGCGATTTTTGACCATTTTTGATGCTTTTGAAGCCTTTTCCATGACTTTGATATTTTTTGGCGATATTTGATTCTTTTTGACATTTTTAGCTCGTTTAGATACTTTCCCAGTACTTTTTCAAATATTTTTTGACATATTGAAGCTTTTTTGACACATTGTAAATTCTTTGTAACATTTTTTAGAAAATTTAGATCTATTTTTAATGCTTTTGCAATTTTGACATTTTTGACGCTTCTGAGCCTTTTTTGATGCTTTTTTATGTCTTTTAAACGCTTATTTGATACTTTTTTTTTTCGACTTTTTGGCTCTTATTTTACGCAGTTTCGACAGCTTTGATACTTTTTGACTATTTTAGTTACTTTAAACGCATTTTCATTAAGCTCTCAACTGTTTGCGATTTTTCAACGAATTTTTTGATACTTTTGAAGTATTTTCGATGATTTTGACATATTATCAATTTTGATTTTGATCAAATACATTCTCAGAAGATCTTTTAGCTTAATAGTTGTCACGACAAAAATGGCCAGGGTAATGAATTTTCATTGACAAATAGAAACTTCGTGCGCAGAAGTTGAAGTAATTAAAAGAATACAACATAGAAACTAATTCTCCCTTAACTTTTAACATCGAATTTGATTCGTTTTGGCAACATCGCATATATAGTAGAGTTCACAGTTAGAATGCAGTGTTGGTCTTACGGCGCGCAGCGATGCCGCTCATGTCGGCACAGTGGTAGGTGTGTGGTAGTTTGGAGGTAGACTTAGAAATCAGAATCAGGACCGTACGCGCTTCGTTTCAAAATCTTTACGTAGAGTACTAAAAAACAAATGAGCATTAAATCCGGTTCAATTCTTCCTACAAATTGTCCACCGCAAACATTTTTTCTTCTACTTTCTTGATGTGGTTTACGTAATTATGCCACTGCTCTTTAGATACGCGTTGGTAAGCTTCTTTTATCAACCGTTCAACCGTTTTTTTCTTTAAAATCAACATTGTTGAAACCACATACCTTTCCGCTTACTCTACGCATCTCAATCGGGTTCAGCTCGCAATGGTAAGGCGGCAATTGTTGCAATTTTGTACTTGTCTAACTTCTCTCTAAATGCGCCCGCAGTATCCAGTAATTTACTTTTTAACTTTACTTCCTCGAAGAAAATGTTCTTTTCGACTAGCTAATCCTTAATTTTCCTTTTGTTTTAAAATTTTTTCGGGAAATCAAATTTACGTCTTCTCAAACCATTCTCATATAGATCTCAGTCCATTTCGTCGTGGCAATCAGCGGTTCCCTGATCAAGAAAGTTAATTCGGCCCATGCCACAAAACCAGTTTCGCTTCCAGCATGAAGAAGAACAAACCCTGCAAGCTCCAACCTCTTTGGGTTGGAGCTTGCAGTCCAGTAGAGAGCCCTTTTATGAAGGCATCTCGTGGATTCTAGATCGTTGTGTCCCTCCATTCCTTTTGGACTGAAGCACCGACGTTAATCCAAGACTCATCAGTATAGACAAGTTTACATGATCCTTCTTTCTCAATGTTTTTATTTGTCTGAGGTACTTCCAGGTCTGAGGTCTCCAGGATATGATATCTTTTCTTTCCATCATTATCGAATCTCGACCTCTTTTACCATATTCAAAACCCATGTCATTTAGTAGCCCGCGAAATGTAGTTTTGAAAAAACTGTAGGTCCTCATCCTCCTTCACTCTATTCATTGTGTTGTCGACGGTTGGTGGTATGTTTTCCAATAAAAATCATGGACAAGTTTCCTATTCGAGATTTTACTTCCTCATCGTGAGTATTCTCACGTGAATTGACTTCTAATCTTCTTTATTTCCCAAAGAATGTGTTTACAATGGAAGCTATTGAAAATCGATAAATATAGATTAGCTATCGATTAATATATTTTTATTTTTTCATTGTATTTTTTTTCATGTTATTGTTTAGTTCGACAATTTAACTCTCTTATTTATACATCGATGATTGAATCATGCTTTAGTTGAAACAATAATGATAGTATTTTATACATCCGTAGCCAATTGTTTTGTGCGCGTATATTCCAGTACTATGATTCTTATTCCGGTCCTGATGCGTCGCTCGGGGCAAACCGACAACGTGGCCGACCGTTCTTCCGTAAGAAATACATTGCCTATCTTACCTGCACTGCATTCTAACTGTAGCTTCTACTAAGTAATTATGTTGGCGCACTAAAAATGAGGAACATCAACTGTTTTTTGAATAAATGAAATGATTTTCTGCATTTTTCATTGAAAATGTAGTACCAACTTTCCTTACTTTCAGGAAGTGAACCAGCAAATGATATTCACGAGCCTACAGCAATTACAACATCTATTGTTAAATCTGAACCAGTGAAAGATGAACAGTGTGAAAATGCTGTAGCTACAGAAGCTATTAACATAAATAATGCAGAACCAATAGGAGATGCTCAAATAAATGCGGATTTTCAGACCTTCAGCGTTAATTTGGAGGATATTCAATTACTTAACCATGGTGTATTCAGTACTTTGGTAGAAAATGTAACCGTAAGTGAATTTGTTTTTCTTCTCTTGAGTGTCAAAGGATCATGTAAAATTTAATTTAATTTTTTAATAGTTGTCATTAAACAGGTGACGCTACTGAGAGTCGGACAGCTTATATCGTAAAAGCTATTAGCCTAAGCTATAGTAACAAAATGTATTTTTCGTCAATAAGTACGTAGATACTTACTGAATAAACACCATTTAAATAAAGGCATTACACAGTACAGTGGTTTTTTTGTTGTGTCTGCACAGTCCATCTCAATAAGTTGCAGTTCAATTTAAAATAGTAGTTTATTGTATAATCAGCTAAATATATCTAAATAAAGTGCTTGAGGTTGAGAAAATACCAACCTAGAGCCTTTTAGAAAAGGTAAATCTCAGTTGAGATTTGACTGACGTTTGACTTAAGTGTACTATTATTCTTTATCTCCGATCGTTAGTGCTCTGACAAGAGAGCTGACCACTCTAAACAAACTACTAATTCGGGTGAGAGATTCGATGTTTTTGAAGCAATTTCGTCGAAGATATTGACGCATTTTTGACTTTTTTTTTTTTAAATTTGAACACTATGATTTTTAGACGGTTTTGAACGGGAAACATTTTTATGCTTTTTCGTTGCCCATTGAATTTCTTTGGAGATTTTTTGACGTATTCTTTAAGTATTTGAAGCATTTTCCATATTTTTAAATTATTTTCGATGCTGTTGACGTACTTTCGATGCCTTTGAAACTTTTTTTGGATGTTTTTGACATTTTTCAACGTTTTTGATTCTTTTGGATGCTTTTAAAACGTTTTAGATACTTTTTCGTCGATTTTTCAACACTTTGGCAACACTCCATTAAATAATTTGATGGATTTTCGACTTTTAAAATACGCTTTCAACACTTTTTTATGATTATCAGATGATTTTAATTATCTCCATTGCTTTTTGATACTTGTTGACACTTTTTACACATTTTTGTTGCCTCACTTGTTCGAGGCCTTCGATGCTTTTTGGCCCTTTTTGATGCGTTAAAATGTTTTTAGGCGTTTTTGTTGCTCTTTCTACCTTTTCTAGCGATTTTTTGACACGTTTTCGAAGATGTTGAAGCATAGTCGGGGCTTTTGAAGCAGTTTTCATATCTTTGTAGCAGTTTCGATGCCTTTGAAGCAGTTTCCATGCCATTAAAGCGTTTTCTATGCTTTTGAAGCATTTTCGATGCTTTTGACAAATTTTTTATTTTTTTTGGTCGCTTTTAAACTTTTTCGTTGCTTTTCGACACTGTGGAGTTTTAGACGCATTTTCGTCGAAAATTTGACGCATTTTGACTTTTAAGACACACTTTGAACACTTTTATAATTGTCCGATGCTTTTCTTGACGATTCTTGATATTTTTCATTCGTTTAACGCTTTTACACACTTTTTCGTTGTTTTTTTTAAGAAGTTTTCGAAGTGTTATCGCTTGTTTGACGCCTTCAATGCTTTTTACGAGTTTACGCTTGTTTTAGATGCTTCTGATCCTTTCTATACTTTAAAACGTTTCTAGACTCTTGTTTGTTGCTCTTTCTGCTTTTTTTGGCGATTTTTCGACGCATATTTTAGAAATTTTTCAAGCATTTTTCATACTTTTGAAGCGTTTTTGATGGTTTTGGCATTTTCAACGCTTGTTGATTATTTTGACGTATTTAAGCTTTTTCGATTCCTTGGCTCTTTCCGACGCATTTTTCGTCGAAGAATTTAACTTCTTCTCGACTATTAAAATACATTTTAAAGACTTTTTACGATATTCATATGGTTTTATCTTTTTCTGACGCATTTTGACCCTTTGTGACCCTTTTATCACTTTTTACATGCTTTTGTTGCTTTTTTAAGCATTTTTCGACGTTCTCGCCCTTGTTAGTCGCCTTCGATGCTTTTCGATACTATTGCTCCTTTTTGATGCTTTCAAACGAAGATTACATTCGTTAATATAAGTTTGTGGAGAATTTTCGATGCATTTGAAGTATATCCGATGGCGTGGAATCATTTTTGATCTTTTGACATTTTTTTTCGACGCTTCTTATTATCTTTTAAAGCTTTCAGCTCATTTTAGATACTTTTTTAATACTTTGGCGGTTTAGACGCATTTTCAATGTTTTTGTAGCATTTAAGTCGATGATTTTGGCAGATTTTTCTTCGTTTTAATGCCTTTTAAATATTTTGACAATTTCTAGGAGATTTTTAGTTTTTCCGACGCTTTTGAAAAAGCCAAATTTTTTTTCGCCACAGCGCCACAAGTCACAAGCCTGAAATACTGTTCTGTTTTGACTGAAAAGATATGTTTGGGCATTCTTTTTTTGAAATTTTATTCCGCAACTCTGGATTTTTTGACGTGAAACTTTACACTAAGGCCGTCCGCACATGAAGCTACTAAAAAGAAACCAGTTGGTAACTTTAGTTACCAATCAGTTGCTTATTGGTTACTGTCCATGTATTTTAATGAGTATCCGCACACAGCGCTACTAGTTAGTAACCGGTCTCTAATGCATCAGTACCTATTTAATGAAGTATATAAAACTGGAAAAATCCCACAGGAATGGTTGGTGTCCACCTTTGTAGCAATACCAAAAACAGTATATGCCAAAGATTGTTCAGACTATAGGACAATATCACTAATAAGCCATACCCTCAAAATATTTCTAAAGGTGATTCATGGAAGATTATATAGAAAACTAGAAGATGATATGGATGATACTCAGTTTGGTTCCGCAAGGGACTGGGAACGAGAGAGGCATTGTTTGCTTTTAATGTCCTTTCTCAAAGATGCTTAGATATGAACCTAGATATTTATTCCTGTTTCATCGACTTCGAGAAGGCATTCGACAGGGTCCGACATGAAAAACTAATAGAAATACTGAGAAACAAAGATATAGACAGACGAGACGTACGAATCATTATCAATCTGTATTGGAATCAAAAGGCCAATATAAAGATAGAAGAACAAAAGTCCGAAAATATAGATATAAAGAGGGGAGTAAGACTGGGCTGTGTTCTGTCACCATTACTCTTTAACGTGTACAGTGAAGCCATATTCCAGGAAGCGATAGCGGATCTGGGTGATGGAATCTCTGTAAACGGAAGAATAGTAAATAACATAAGATTCGCTGATGACACCGTTATAATAGCAGACACCCTGGAATCGCTACAAGAATTGGTAAATAGAATTAACGATTATTGCATTAGATACGGACTAAAAATAATAAGAGAAAAACTAAATTTATGATTGTCTCAAAAACGCAACATGGAAATGAAAGATTAATGATAGAGCAAACCCAAATAGAAAAAGTAGAGACATATAAATATCTGGGAACCTGGTTGATGACAAAAATGACCAAAGCAAAGAAATCAAAGTCCGAATTGAAACTGCAAGGCAAGCATTTGTGAAAATGAAGACAATGCTTACCAACAGAGACCTTCAGTTGCATCTCAGATTGAGGGCTCTAAGATGTTACATATTTTCTATCTTACTATACGGAATGGAAGCTTGGACATTGAAGAAACAACACATAAGGAAAATAGAAGCGTTCGAAATGTGTTGTTACAGAAGAATATTGAAAATTCAGTGGGTTCAAAGGATTACCAATGCTGAGGTACTACGACGTCTAAATAAGGAGTTAGAAATTATGAACAGCATAAAAAGAAGAAAACTAGAATATTTGGGTCACATAACCAGAGGAGAAAAATATGAGCTGCTGAGAATTATTATGCAAGGAAGGATCCAAGGAAGAAGAAGCATAGGAAGAAGACGCATCTCCTGGCTGAAGAACCTTAGAGAATGGTTTAACTGTAGTTCACGACAACTTTTCAGAGCAGCAGCCAACAAAGTGACCATAGCCGTTATGATATCCAACCTCCGATAGGAGATGGAACTTTAAGAAGAAGAAGAATGCATCAGTGATCAGTCGACAGCAGACTGGACGTGCAGGTCGCTTGGGGACTAGTTTCTAGTTTGTTGTGATATTTTTAAAGTTTACACACGAAATGGCGAAATTGGTAGAACAGTCGTTTAATATAAAATTAGTGCAAGAAGTGGAAAAATATCCCTGCCCTATACAACTATACGTTAAATGAATATTCGCGTAAAGATATTACCGAAAAGGCTTGGAATGATATATTATATGGTATTCCTTCCCGTTTTCGTACATAATTATGTAGAACACAAACAGATTGTGTTATCTTAATAATTTTTTCGAGTGAGTGACATTTTTAACACTCAATAATATAATATACAAGGTTAAAATTTAAACACCCGATAACAAAGCTACTCGTACAGGCAAGAAGTGACTCGTTTCTATTAATTTTCAGTAGCGTAGTGTGCGAGTCACAGTTAGTAAACAGTTGGTAATTCTAGTTACCAACTAGTTTAGTTTATTTTTAGTAGCTTTATATGCGGATGGCCTAACACTTCTAATAAGTTACTTTTTGTTGCTATGGCAAGGCAATGTTTTCTTTGTCAAGGTCTTGGCTAACTAAATATCAATGTATTCACAATTTTAGGTTCCAGAGAATTTCCAGCTTGCCCCTGCTTCCACAGTAATCGAACCGAATCAAACCAATGAAGTGCTTCTGTATAACGCCGGTCCTCAACCTCTGGAGAACGTACCTGAGACCGCCGAAGATGTCTACGACAACACTGGTACTATATTTCAACTTACAGAGAACATAAACGACAATAAAAATATGTACAAAGGAGCAACTATCTTATGCATGTCATGTAATCAGGTGTTTACGAACTATTCTCTTTTCCAACAGCACGCCTGTAGAGATAACTTCAATGATAAGACCGCCGTGGCTCTAACAGAAGACGAAATCGAAGCGAGGATACAGGAGATCGAACAAACGCTAGGGATATTGCAAGACGGAAATTCCTGCTCAAAAGATCCACGTCAGCCGCAAGATTTAGATAGAATAGAACCTTGTAAAATATTCCAATGTCCCGCTTGCAACAAAGCATTCAAAAGCAGGTTGGCTTTTAAGAAACACATCAAGATGCACTCGTGCTGGGAGTGTTACAAATGTAAAAAGGTGTGATAGGAAAAAATGCTTATCTAGAGCACGTACAGTCTCATAAAGACAGTAAGATGTTTCCTTGTTTGTACTGCAAGAAATTGTTTAAGAAACCTTCAGATTTGGTAAGTAAATTAATCTCATTTATGTAAAATTACGTATTTTTTGAATTTTTTTCTAGAATCTTGTTTGTTGCCCTTTCGACTTTTTTTTGGCGATTTTTCGACGTATATTTTAGAAGTTTTTTAAGCATTTTTCATACTTTTGAAGCGTTCTTGATGGTTTTGTCATTTTTCAACGCTTCTTGATTATTTTCGACGTCTTTAAGCTTTTTAGACACTTTTTCGTTGCTTTTTCGATACCTTGGCTCTTTCCGACGCATTTTCGTCGACGAATTTAACACATTTTCGACTTTTAAAATATATTTTGAAGACTTTTTGACGCATTTTGACCTTTGTGACCCTTTTATCACTTTTTACATGCTTTTCCGTTGCTTTTTTCAAGCAATCTTCGACTTTATAGCGCTTATTAGTCGCCTTCGATGCATCGAACCAAAACGAACGGAGATACGTTGTAATGCCTTTTTGGCATGGTCCTTCGAAATTTCCCCAGATCTACTGAAATTGTGCCGTTAGCTCCTATGTTTTACACATAGTTTCCCAGAGTGAGCCAGAATCCTCATATCTTATCTGCTTTCTACCAAAAGAAAACTGCCATATTTTTTACTTTTTGATGATTTTAAACGTTTTTACGATGTTTTTTTGCGGCTCCTGGATTTTTTTGGCGATTTGTTCACGTATTTTTGAAGTTTTTGAAGCATTTTCGATGCCTTTGAAGCATTTTCCATGCCTTTGAAGCATTTTCGATGGTTGTGACATTTTTTAAAAGCTTCTTGTTTCTTTGGACAGCTTTAAAATTTTTTAGATACTTTTTCAAAATTTTGATGCTTTCTGACGTATTTTCATGATAAAATTCGTGATAATATCATTCGTGATTAAATTTATGATTTTCAGTTAGTTTTAACCTTACCGATGCTTTTTCACAATTTTAGTGCTTTTTGCATTTTTTTGTTGCTTTTTCGATTTGCTGACGCTTGATCGAGCCATTTGAGGCTTTTGACGAATCAATGCTATTTAACAATTTTTGACCTTTTATTTTAGATACATAGATAGCATGTTTCGATTTGTTGAAACATTTTGGTGCTTTATAGGAATTTTATATGGTTTTGACATTTTTTCAACGCCTCTTGATTCTTTTGGGAGCTTTTAAAACTTTTTTGACACTTTTTCGTTGCTTTTCCAGCACTTTTCGATTTTAAAATACGCTTTGAACACCCCCTATGATTTTCAGAAATTTAAACTTTTTAAGAAATTTTTTGACCCTTTTTGACGCTTTTAACGCTTTTTACATGCGTTTTGGTTGTTCTTTCTACTTTTAACATACTTGTTTTTAATTCCTTTTATACTTTTTAGATTTTTCGAGGCAATTTTGACACCTTCGATGTTTTTGACTCTTTTCTAACGCTTCTAATGGTTTTTAGTTGCTTTTTTTTTAACTTTTTGGAAAATTTTCAATGTAATTTTGATGTTTTCGAAGGATTTTTTAATAATTTTTCGATTATTTTCAAGTAATTTTGATGTTTCTAAAGAATTTTCGTTGTTTTTTTAAGATTCATACTGCATGGTCGACGCAATTTCAATGCAGTTGACAAATTTTTACCCTTTTTATGCATTTGCGAATTGCTGACTCTTTTTTGAGGCCTTAGATGATTTTGTCGAATTTTTGATGCTTTTTGACTCTTTGAAAATTTATAACACTTTGTGATTCTTTTTGTCCTTTTTGATGCATTTAAACGTTATGTTACAGTTTCGACCTATTTCGGGTGATTTATTGACGTATTTTCGAATATTTTGAAGCATTTTTGATGTCTTTGAAGCATTTTCGTTGCTTTTACAGCATTTTTAAAGCTTTTGTAGCATTTTTGATGTATTTGACGAATTTTTGATAGTTTTAACATCTTTTCGATGCGTTTGAAGCATTTTTTATGCGTTTAAAGCATTTTCGTTGCTTTTACAGCGTTTTTAAAGTTTTTGTAGCATTCTTGATGCATTTGAAGAATTTTTATGGTTTTAACATCTTTTCAATGCCCCTCTATTCTTTGGTCGTTCTTGAAACTTTTAAATACTTTCTCGTTGCTTTTTGGACACTTTAGCACTTTTAGACACATTTTTGATAAAGATCTGACAGATTTTAGACGTTTAAGACACACTATGTACGCTTTTTATGATTTCCAGTTGTAAGTTTTGACTTTGTTTTTCGGCGATTCTTGACCTTTTTTTTTTGACACCTTTAACGCATTTTGCAAAGTTTTTCGTTGCTTTTTAAGGGTTTCCTACGTAGGCTTCTGGATCATTTGGATGCTTCTAAGCGTTTTTATCTCTTTTTCGTTGCTCTTTCGACTTTTTTGGTAATTTTTTTGACGTATTTTCGAAAGTTTTGAAGCATTTTCCAACCCTTTGAAGCATTTTCGATACTTTTAAAGTATTTTCGATATTTTTGCCATTTTATCAACGCTTTTAAAACTTTTCAGGTGCTTTTTCGTTTCTTTTCGACATAAACTTCATATCTAATCTACTTTTTACCAAAAAGATACTACTGTATATGTTTTATATGAAGAATCTACTTGGTTTATTTTTCTGCTGGCTATCTTTTCAATTTTCTACGTAGTAGATCGATTTCAGTTATTTTATCCGGTACAATAATTTGGAGATAAATGGAACACAAGTTTTGACTTTTCTTGCTTAGGAAAGTATACAATTATAGGCTGGAGTCTTCATAAGGATTTCTGCTCAGTTACGTTAATACAGTCGAGATAGCATTGCTTAACTTACTTATCTGTATGATCTCTCTTGAAACCAAATGTTTCAGATGTTTCAGAAGTGGGTTTATATGATTTGGGATCTTTAGTTAATTTACAGTTTATTTATCTATCTCTTGGGATTCACCGACAAGATTCCATTTACTTTGTGTTTTAGGAAAGACACCATCGTATACATACGGGAGAGAAGCCGTTTGAGTGCACGATCTGTCATAAAAAGTTCACTCTTCGGGCAACACTCAAGAGCCACCTCCGAACACACGATCCTCAACAAAAACAATATCCGTGTGACGTCTGCGACGTCCTCTATTCGTCAAAGACAGTTTGAAGATGCATATGACCTTACACACAGGTAATTTACCTACTACTTAAGATATTTATTCTGTATATACATATTATATTATCTATATATGTCCCTTTACAACTATGTTTGTTATGATTTAGGTGTATTGCATTACAAATGCCCCGTCTGCAAGGCGGAGTTCCGAACGCCCAGTGCCAAAAGAGCTCACATGTCGATGGGTCACAAAACGGCACATAATACGAAAACGAAAAGAAGGAATAAAATCGCCAACATTTTGAGGTCTGCCAGTAACAAGTTAGTGGCACAGAGTGTAGAAGAGATTCAGGAGGAAGTACACGAGTACGTGGCGTACGAAGAAATGCCAGTGGAAATAGATCAGGGACAAGTACGTACTTTAATATATTTAATTTTTTTCCTTTTCAAACAACCCGTTGGTGGGACAACTTTTGGACTCTTGAAGATAGTTACTTTAGATTTTTTATTTTGATTTTAGTAGAAAATTTTTCTCATGCCAAAAACTCGCACCCAAAAACAAAATGCAGTCAAAACATATATAATGTTCGCACCTTTAAAACTGATTTTGGAAGTATTTGGAGTAAATTTTTCATATTGTCTTTATTAATTGCATATAAGTTCAATAAAACAGTACAAAATCAAAATATATACTTTATTCAGTATGTGGAACAAATATAACACTTAATTGTTTGAATAGAAGTGAGAGGCAGTCACCATCTCGAAGGAATAGGTATGACTTTTATACAGTGTTGCTATATTTCTGTTATATCTTTCATTCTAAATTTTAGTCCGATAGATGAGTGTAAAATATATTTAAATCCACTACAGTTCATTGTAGAATGAAAATTAATATAATAATAATAAAGTAGCTATTTAATTGTTATTTTCTAATCGATTCTATCAATTACTTAACTAGTTTACAAACAACATTGATTTAAGGAAATTGATGTGTAGCAACAACGCATATTCCCCTGAGGAGTTGTAAAATTTTAAGTAACGCCTTTCTTCACAGTGCAGGTCGCCAAGATACATCCGGCTATCCGGCATTCAGTAAAAATTAGACACTGACGAGGACTGTGTAGTTCTTTGCATAAATTATTTCGTCGCCAATTTTCGTTTCCAACGTCGGTAACCTTAAGAAAAACTCGAACACTTATATTCGAGTTTTAAATGCAATTTTTGTAGAATTTTAGCTGTGGTAGCTTGGAAATAAAACAATAATTAACATCAACAAAACATAAGTCGCCAATTTTCGTTGCCAACGTCGGTAAACCTTAAGAAAAACTCGAACACTTATATTCGAGTTGTAAATGCAATTTTTGTAGAATTTTAGCTGTGGTAGCTTGGAATAAAACAATAATTAACATCAACAAAACATAAATATTATTTTTATATGAAAAATACCAACTAAAAAAATTATTCTAAATAATTAAATTAAAATTAAAGGCATTTTTAAAAAAATCTCTAACCAATTAAATGTTCGAACAAACCACCATTTTGCGCTAAACAAAATCCGAATCTATCAACTAAAGCAAGTCTCATTGTATTCAGCTGATTTGGCTCTACTTTACTACATAGTTGAATGAACAATTCTTTCTTGCAATTCTGCTAAATTGGTGGCTCGTTCGAATTCATGCCGATATAATTTTGATTTTAGCGTTGTAATAGTTTTTTCTTTATAATCCAGTCAAATTTGAAAAATAAATTGCAAATTTTGATACCATTTTAACTTATAATGAACTGTAGTTTGTAAGGTAATTACAACTACTAATCTCCAAGTGAAACTAAAAATTGTAGACGGAATATTATTTGCTAAAATCTAGGACATTTGGTATTACTGTTGACTATAATCTTAGTATACAAAATTGCTACTTACGAAGTCTAATTAAAGAAAAGTGGCTATGATGCCCACGATATAGGGAATATCTAATTAATTTTGGAGAGAGGTAGGAACCAGAGCTAGTAACTTGTGTCAGCATTTTCGTATCTACTGATGTCAGTTGGCATCAAAACTGGTCGGCGATATATTTGGTAATTATAATCTTTAAAAGAATATGGAACTCGTGCAAAAATTAATGCATGTTAAAAGTATGTGAGAAAATCTCAAAAGAAGAGTGCATTTGAGTGGTTTTCGAAAGAGAACTTGGTTGTAAACCCTATATAGGCAACCAACATTACTTTTGAATTTATAATAAGCATAAATTAATTCAAAATATTTAATATCAAAGATGTTAAAAGTAAAACTCACCTAATGACATTACAAATGGGATTGGGAGGTAAAATTCAATTGAACCACATCAATTGGAAGGTTCAGATAGCAGAAGCTGTACATTCAAATATATTTCAATATTAATTGATTTAGCTTTATTAATATTTAATTTCATAAGCTCCCAAAATATCATATCTATTATTCTTTTTGAATATGTGTAAAGAGTTTAACATCTAGAAGGAATATGAGTGATCTATTGAAAGAATATGGTTGGAGGAAGCTGAGTATTTATTAATTACTTTTTAAATGTTCCGAAATACGGGTCTCTATTCTCCTGCCACTTTGGCCGATGTAAACTGCCTTATAAGAAGCACAACAAAGCTTATAAATCCAGACTTGTGTAGCATAGGAACCACAAGTTACTTAAGAATATTTCTACTAAGAGAGGTGATAAGTCACCACCCACGGACAAGCTCAAGTTTTGTAAGTAAAATTTATCTTCAAATTTGAAAAGTTTTGTTTCAAGCATATGCCTTAAAGAGCAAATATCAAAAGTGGTATGAGTAGGTATTGGATTCTTGAAAAGTAACTCTTTTATTCAATGTGACACACTCATTAAAAGTGATTGATTCCGTCACTCGACACTGAGGAGTAGGCAGAATAAGATCTCAGTGCCGTTTGACGGTTCTTGTATTTGTACAGAACAAGATACTGTTACGTCACGAGTGAGGGGAGTAGGGCAGATTGAGACCCCGAACTCGATTATATATATATATATATATATATATATATATATATATATATATATAAATATATTTATATATATATATATATATATATATATATATATTTATATATATATATATATATATATATATATATATATATATATATATATATATGTCTGTTGTTAAACAATATTTTATAATAATTATTTAATTTAAGATTTTAACCCAAACGGAAACTCTGGACCTCACGTCGCAAATGACCAACCTCAATCTTCCTGCAGGAGCGATCCTGTCGACCATTCAGGAGGCGACATTACCGTGGATCCCAATTTACTACAACAATTTCAGATGTCCGACGTGGTGTTGACTAATCCCGAACCTGAACCGGATCTTCCATAATAATCGATGACGTTAGCAGTTTTCTGAATCTGAACCCCACGACCAATAATATACAGATAGTTTCTATGCCTGAAAATGACGAAGGAGGAGTTACTATTAGTATTAAGAAGAAACAGAGATAAGTGAGTATTGTGTGACGAATATCTGTTCGTGACACATTTTTTATTTATGGCTTCTTGTTTTTGTATTATGCTTCATTTCTACTTATTCTTTTTTCTATAGTTTTCTTCCTCTTATGTTTCAACCCTAGCTTGATTTTTCATATTTCCCCCCTTTTAAGTCTATTTTACTCAACTAATACCTATATCTCTTAAATCTGTAGCACCGAAAAAAGTTAAATCAGAAAAGTCTAAACTGGCGGTCCAGTGCGACTTGTGCTTACGACTACTGGCTTCCAAGACGGTTTGAGGAAACACAAGAAGAACGTACACGGGCACAAAAGGAAACACTCGTGCTTTAAGTGCGACGATAAATTCGACACCAAAGAGCAGCTTGCTGTGCACGAGAAAATACATTTGGCAGCTTGCCGTGTCCGATATGCTTGTTGGCGTTCGAGAATGAGGCGATATTGGAGGAACACTTGTACAGGTAATTTGTGTTTAAAAATATGTTTTACTGACTAAGAAATATATAATCTATCTAGGAAAAGTGCATTAAAGTTTCAGAATAACTCAGAACAGTAATTAACCTCAGGTTTTACTTCTTAATGTTGATTACTTTTACCTTCTTCAAGTTTTGCAAAGGGATAAATCAGAGAGGAATAAATGTGGAGAATAGGGTGGCTGTGTAGGCAGTCAAAAAGCCATAAATCTCTTGTTTTGAACACGGCAGTAGCTCACATTAATATGGTACATTGTCGTAAAATCGAAGCTAATGTCACAATATTAAATGTAGCTACAATTTTTAACTGTCTGGGTCTTACACTTAATTTTATTTCAAGCGTGTCATCTGACCCTGTCGGTGTCTTACCAATCTACTTTCTCTTTACTGAATTGGTTGTCTGGCGCAGAAATTAGAAATACCTTTAATCCTCGGAGATCCTTAATAGTATATTCTGGAGGTTAAAAACGGTGCATTGTCAATTAGAAACCAGTTTTCATAGACTTTCATTTAGGAGCATCTCGTGATCAGGCAATAATTGATTTAAAACAAATATACTTTAGAACACACTCGATGTTCACTATGTTCTCACGAAGCAACACTGCATTTATACGTGAGCGACTCTGGAACGAAAGTACCACTGAATCCGCCCCACGTTGGGCACCATTCCACTGCAAAAATTGGCTGCATTGTCCAAGCCCCACATACTATTGGACCAATGGATTGAACCAATCAGATTTAGTGCGAATAACGTACCTGATAATATAAAAAATTGTGAGAAAGTATACGTATAATATTCTCCAGATTTACGGTTTATAACAGTGACCTACAGTCAATAGTATATAGCGAGAAAATAAATAAAGTTTTTCTCCTCACTTATCATATGTATTTGGTGTGACGACGACATGGAGTCCTTAAAAAGACTAGGAGCAACAATATCTACAGACGACATCAGTACAAAACATTGTTCTGAATCTATTTTCTTGTGAGATCTTAACACTTTGAGCAAATTTGATCATTAACAAACTGGAGCAAGCTCTTGATGAGGCTCCTATCGGAGGTCCAAATGAACTTCTGCACTTCCATAAAACATCGTTTAGCGAAGGGAATCTGTGGGTGGTCTGTGTTAACGAGTATACAAAAAAATGGATGACTGAAGTGGTGAAGACTATTGAGGGTCCGTGGGAGGGAGCAAACTTAACTATAATTGATCAAATAATATGCCCAAGCGCCCCATGGTACTCACCCGCGTCCCCGAGAAAGAGCTTGATCTTCTTCTTCTGGTTCCTATCCGTTTCGGATGTTGGAAATCATATTGGCAATCATGACCTTGTTCGGTGCGGCTCGAAACAGCTCCGTTGAGGTTTTCTTAAACCATGTTATTAAATTCCGCAGCCATGATATTCTCCTTCTACCGGGTCCCCGCTTACCTTTGACTTTACCTTGCAATATAGACTGCAGCAGGGAGTAACGGTGCTGATTTCTCATAACGTGTCCCAGATATTGCAATTTTATGCGTTTGATCGTAAACACAATCTCTGGTTCTTTCTTCATTTTTTCTAGAACTTCCATGTTCGTGATCCTTGCTGTCCATGATATTCTCACCATTCTTCTTCAAGTTTTTTAAAAGTGGTGTCTGTAAGCGTCCATGCCTCCGCCCCGTACAACAACACAGAGAAAACATAGCCTCCCAAATGTCTCATTTTTGTATCTAGGGATATGTTGTGACTTTTGAAGATGGCGCTCATTTTGTTAAAGACCGTTCTTGCCTTTCCTATGCGGCACTTTATTTCCTGTACATTGCTCCACTGTTCGTTTATAATAGTTCCCAGGTAGCAATAAGAGCTTGATGAAAAAACCATAAGGACCCGTCTAAAGAGGCAAAATCAAGACCTTAACACAGAAGACTGTTGTGATCTCTGTTCCACAGGCTGAACGACAGTAAAGATAAAGGTCATAGAGGAAGGAATTATAAAGGAGATAGTTCTCAGATCAGCATACCTCACATATGATGATCCCGAACAACCATCAAGGGAGTTGGAACAGCTAGTGAGAGATTGCATGAAAAATGAACTGCAATAAATTTAGATAAGATTCAACGGACGATAAGGCATACATTGAACGTAGACATGGCCGCCGTACAATTTCATTGTCATGTCAAGTTTCATTGAATACTTTTTTGAACAGGTCAATTGTTCAATGAAATAATTTCGAAAATATTCTAAAAAGTTTAATAAAAAGTCTTGAGAAAATGAAATTTTTGTTGAATATGTTATGTGACGGTTTTTTGTAGTGTTGGAACAAACCTATTTTTAATTAAGTTATAAAATTTTATTTATATGTAATAAAAAAATAAATACTTTAAATGTTGTAAATTTCATTCCTTTTTAAGTTCTAAAATTAAAAATTTAACAATTTAATATATTAAAAATAAAGATTTTATTGTGAAAAAAAAGACAGTTTGCAAATCAATTGCATCGAAATTTGTTGATTAAGCGTGGATGCATAAGTTAAATAAATAGCTCCGTTCTATACTCCTTTTCGCAATTCCCCCTAACTATATTTTTTATGATGGTTTTAAGAAGACGGCCACGGTTTGAGTTTATACAGTCGCCCTCTTAAGGATTGTTTTGAAGTATAATAACCGTAACCAAATCGCCCATTTGAAATGTCCTTCTATATGCGTCTATATTCTTTGCTACTACACCGCTTCTATAAAGTGTTCAAAATCGTTTAATTTGTTGCGCTATGACCTTAGAAATGCCATTGTATTTTTAAATGATAATCACAAATTACTTATTAATAAAATATTAATATTCGTTATTTTTCAGTGTTCACGCAATCGCCAAGTCAAACGACGAAACTCTTTCTTTGTTCAACTTGAAGCTAGCCTCGATGGATGATCCGTTGTTAAATAAATACGGAGTGACGTACTTCAACTAAAACGTGTTTATGTCTTAAGTTAGGATAGTTATTAAACGATCTGGCTGTGTTCCATTAAAATTTTTAGCTCTTCTGAAATTGCTGAAGAGTATAACTTAGATTAGAGAAAATTTGCATTGATTTAGTACAGATGTTATATTATTGCCAGAAAAATGTAATGTTTATTTAGTTTTATAAGGTTTTTGTGCATTTAGCATACTTACTAATGAAATCCATGGCGTTTTCTTCCTTTCAGTTAAATGTTATTATTTATCAAAAATTTGTTTGATATACAGTATAATCCAGGGATTGGTAAAGTGTCACTGCTGTCAATAAAGTCCTGATAGCGAATATTGTAAAATAGCCAGCAATCGATAACGATCATGGAACTGGAAGAGGTGTTTCAACTAACAAAAACTTGGTGCATTAGTTGTATAAATAGGAGTCATTACGTTATTGCCTTAACTTAATAACAAAAAAGAAAGGACTTAAATTAAACAGTAATAGAGTAATGAATAAATCCAATTATTACATTTGAAATTTTAGATCTTCTTGAAATTTGCATAAATCAAGACTACTTTGAGTTTAATAATCAAATATATACAAATAACACTGCAGGAGTTATCATTGGGCAATCCTCTAAGCCAGTTGGCATGCCCGGAGCGGCTTGAGCGTGGAGTGGGGACAAATGTAGACGGGGCTTGTGACGCCAGAGGTCAAAGGTCAAAGTGGAGTGAAGTGGCTACCCTTCTTCTTCTATTGGCGCTACAACCCTTTGTAAGTCTTGGCCTGCTTAACAATGTTCTTCCGTCTTCTCTGTCGGATACTTTCTTTCGCCACTGCCTGATGTTCCTGGCAGTTCCTGGTTCTTCGGCTACCCTTCTACTCACATAAAAAAGAAAGGAATAACGCCATCTTTCAGAACAAACAACAACTTAAGCAAATTTATTAAGAACAACAAGAGTCAAGAAAAAGCACTTACACAGTGGGGTATACAAACTTACACGTGGCGACTGCCTAAAAACTTACATCGGTCAAACCGGGTAGAACCTTTAACAAACGGATGGCAGAACACAAAAGGACTTTCAATAATAGAAAAACAGCTATCATTATTAGAATCTATGGAAATTAATAAATTAAAAAATACAGATATAATTCTGAATGGCCAACTTGAGACAAACAGCTCTCCCTCCTCAACATATTCAGTTAAAGACTATAAATTGTAGACGCATAGTAAAACTCATCACTTGAGAAAGGCACTCTACCCAAACAGCTGTTGTACTTATAAATTGTAATAAAAGTGTTGAAAACAAAAGTTTTCAGTATTTTATTATTAGATAATAAACACTTTGTTTCCGTTGGTGACATGAGTAAATGGCACCTTTGTACGCTGCCACTTAAGTGGGAAAATTTCTAGAGACGTCTTATCGATATTCGTATTTCAGTTTTTTCACTTCTACCCATGCCTAGTAGTACCAAACGAAGTTGAAATGGCGCCATAGTAGGGTGATGTTTGCTGATTTAAATACAAAGACTGACACACAGAAAGCTTTTCTTGATTAAATATAGTAAATAATATTAAAATTTTCCATTGACAATGTGCTGAGTTTCTTAATGTCTTACAGCACCATAATCTCATTACACAGAGTGGACTCTTTATACACACTGAAATCCACTCATATATTTGTCAATTTGAGATGTTAACTCACGAAATTAGATACTAGTGAAGACATTCAACATGAAGATTTATTTTAAAACCATTATGAGGGATATACAAAGCTATTTATTATATAAAACGTTTTGGAACAATTCTTAGTCTTTATTTCGTCTTATGCCTTTCGTTTTTCTAATTTTTGTTCTGATAATTATTGTATAATGTAATTTTATTGTAATTTTTCTGTATATTGTATTGTAAACATTGTTACTGTAAGTGTTCTTGTTAATGTAGATATAAATAAAATTTTTATAAACCTGTGTTTGTTTGTTTGCCTCATTGCTATGAGGATTGAATCGAATGTGGATCAAAGACAACGACCTAATCATAGACTTAGACTCAATAAAAGTCTTCCCAACCCAAAAGGCAGCTTCCGTACGAACTACTAAACTAGACCTCTACTAAATGTAGAGTGTGAGGTGCATTATCTCCATAAATTCAGGATTCCTAATCCGCAACCCGTTCCAAACGGTCAACAAAACTTTCATTTAGTTATTGCCGGCGTCGACAAAAACTATCCCCAAAAATCATCGAGGATAATCTACCCGAAAAGAAATTCCAATTCACCAAAATAGTTCGTATAATTGCCCGCTCTACAAATCAACCCACCTCTTTCATTAGAGTTTTCACAAACTCTAAAACTAAATTCTCCGATGCACTCTCGAATTGTATTAAGATCGAGTGAAAACGATTGAAATGCGAGATTCCAAGATAAAGCAATTCCGTTCCGGTTCGACTAAACTACTGTTCGAAATGTTACAAAAGCGGACACCTCAGCAACAAATCTCCGAAAAATCATTTATCTGTCCATTCTGTGGATAACAACACAGGTCTACTGCATGCCCCACGGCAGGTGATCCCAAATGTCCCAACTGTAACGGAGGCCACCCCGCATTTTCACAAAAATGCCCACACCGAAGAATCCACCAAAAAAACAAAACAAACACAACCCATACACACTCCCAAACAAACTCCCTCATACGACCTATCCGCACATATACACACAACACACATACACTATTCATATATACACTTGTCATTTACCCATACACTACACATACACTTTACCTCTACCAAGCTCACAAATCATAAACATAAACACCAAAAAGAACCAAGCCAACAACACAACCAATAACTACACAAATTCGCACATCCACAAATACCAAACTAAACAGTGCAGGAGATTGGTTTTCTGTGGTTTCCCAATCTCATTGCAACAACATAGCTAATCCTAGGTGAGGACACAGCCACAGATATCCTCTACGCGTTTAAACAGAACAAAACAAAAAGGCCAATAATCTGAAAAGGAGAGTTTTTCCCAATGGAACTTGTACTTAGTAGCGGGCTTGGTCCAATCGGCGTCTAAAAGGTAGGAAATCCTTCTGATACTTCTGCTTTACAGCTTCCACCTGGTCCATGCAGTCCACTTTGTTCCGTAGTAAAATGCGACACAAAGGGGCCGTCGTTTCAATGACATACACCACTATCCCTCTCAATCTGACTTGTAGCACATCTAAAACACTTTACATAACAATCCAATACCATTCTAAACAACCATTTTTGGCGCAGATATGCTCTTGCCATTACCCATTCATGTAGCTGCACCTTGGCATACGCAATATCCATCCACATCCACTTACAACCTTCATACTACATATTTCACACTGACAGACCACAACCATACTACAGGATGTCGACTGTCAATCCTTGTGCTCACGCTCATCACGATTGTCCATCACTATTGATAGACACCCGATGGATCCATTCTAACCACGAACTATGGAATACTACGACAGAAACCACCCTCACGATACAAAATACACAATCAACCACCTTCACCAAATTTTGCAATCAAAGCAAATTAATCCTAAAACTTCAGAAATTTTAGACGACGAGAAAGAGTTCGTATTATCTACGTAGACAAATCCAAAAAAGTAGCATTCTTTCCGCTGTATTGACCACAAATTCACCATCAATCCCAAATCCTTTCAGAATCACAGTGATTCAACAATTTTCTAGCATCAACTGCTTTTTCTTGTTTTGTTTGTAAACTATACTTTGGTGTTAGACCAGGACCAAACTGGTCCATATTTCTATTCTTTTATGTGAGTATTTATATTTATTCATATCTTGTCGGTAAACAGGAAAACAGGGGAACTTGTTTATGTTACTAGTATTGTTGTTGAAAGTAAACTAATTATTTATGAACTTGTCTGCAGGTGGATGTTTTCCAAAGTTGTCTCGTTCTAAAACGAGTTTAAAATAGCTTAATTCTTCAATACTCTTCCAGTTTAAATCATAATGTTTTCTATCAATTTTCTAACATTAACTGCTTTTTCTTGTTTTGTTTGTAAACTATACTTTGTTATTATACGATCGATCCATTGTTTTAACCTTGTTTAGGCTATTCAAAGGAAGGGGTACTTCAAAGGGAAGGGGTACTTCTTTTTTTGCGGAGCGAGGGGGTGTGGTAAACTTGAGGACGAATGCATGTAAAGTTGTAGAGGTGGAATGCTAAAAAGCTGGGGTTCAGAAGGTGGCATGTGTGATATGGAGCGCACAAGAGGAATTATTGGCGGAGAAAGCAAAATAAGTCAAAGGGAGATACTTCAAGGTGTTAGAGTAAGAGTTCAAGGTAAGAGTGTTACTCTTAATCAGCGTTTTTGTCTTGCAGTTGTTAGCTGCGATATTTTATGGGAATTGATTCTAATATATCAAAATACTCATCAGGAGGTTCGTTTCCAGTGTTGTGTTCCAAGTTTTGTTGGAGGTAATGGCACTTTTCTTTTAGGAACCCTGATGAGTATTTGCCCTCGGCGATTGTATGGCGTCTTTAGTATTTGTTTGGCTCGGTTGTCCGAGCCTGCAATAGTGCGAAGGACATACCTCCTGCTGAGGGATAGGATTCTGCACTTCCTCGTACAGAATCTAAGAATTTTCCTTTTAGTGGCCATGATGGTGTTAATTTGGCGGGTGTTAAGTGATGCGTAGACGCATGCCTTGTATTCGATTATCGGTCTTATTAAGGTTTAATAGGTGTGCAATAATGTTTTAGTTGACGTCCCGCCGACATTTATCTACGCACTCTATGTGACCCTGACGTGAGAAGAGCATTATCGTCAGCATACAGAAGGGTTTCCGATCTATACTGAGGGCAGGGATGTCACTGTTGTAGACTGTATATAATATTGGAGCAAGAATTAAGCCCTGGAGTACTCCAGCTTGTGGAGTAAAGGGTGAGGATAAAATGTTGCCAACTTTGATCAGGATCGTCCGATTAGAGAGATAGGAATTTATTAGTTTAACGAAAGGTGTGGGCAATCCAGCAAACTGGAGTTTTTCGACCAGCCTGTGTGCCAGACCTGCTAAAATGCCTTCTGGACTTCTAGGAATATGCCTATGACGTGTTTTCTTTCGTTAATTGATTGTGAAATGGAAGTTGTTGCTTCAACCAATGCATTTTACGTGGAATGTCCAGCCCTGAATCCGAATTGGTTATTAGGAATGGCGAAGTGAGCATCTAGGAATTCTACGAGTCTTTCCTTCAGGATCTTCTCGTAGACTTTACCTAGGGTGCTCAGTAGTGAAATGGGTCTATACGATTTAGGGTTGGTTAGGGGTTTCCCTTGTCTGGGAATCATCACTGTGTTGGCCACTTTCTATGAGATTGGAAAATAGCTCAGCGTAAGACATGCATTGATTATGTTGGTGAGCAACGGGATTATATTCTCTGGAACATTTTTATGACATCTTCTGCGGATGCCATTAAGGCCAGGAGATGTGTTTTTACCAATGTTACACATCTGCTTGACGGTGTCCTCAGACACAGGGGCCATCATCGGGTGAGGATGAGGCCCCATATCAGCCTGAAGGTAGTAGAATATATCTTCCACTCTCCTTTCGGCTATTCTTTGGGATCTTTCGTTGAAATTGGGATTATTGGGAGAAGCGAGTGCGGCCTGGAGTGTGTTTTTGAAGGCTTCGACCTTGTCTTGTGGATTACTAAGAATGACGTTATTGATTATGAGATGTGAACGTGATTGACTTTTTTGGTTCGTTATGATTTTGAATTGGTTCCAGAATCTAGCACCCTCCCGGTAGTCCAGGCTGGACGTAATTCGGATCCACTGTATTTGTTTCAGCTTGTTTACTTCCAACCTTATTGACGTCGAGAGCCTGTTATATTCTGCTTTGGTGAGGTCGTCTCGAAATCCTTTCAGTGGGAGAGCTGGAGTATATAGATTAAATCGTGTTATTGGAATAGCTAAGGATGTGGCTTCTTGAAGAAATTTTTTAATTTCGGAAATCCCTGTGTCAACTTGAGTATGTGTTGACATGTTACTTAATTCTGGGAGGTTTTGGTTGATATGTTCTTGGAAAAGTTTCCAATCTATAAGCAATGTTTTAATAATTTTAATAACGACTTAGCAACAAACTTCATCAAAATACAATAATTATACCCTATATACCTTGTTTATTTCTTGAATGTTCTTTTTCAATTCTTTGAATTTGATGGTTGTTATCTAGCATTTTCTTGATTGATTTCAGTAGGATATTGTTCCATATTAAAAATGCGTTATAAACTCCCAATACTGAAAACTTTTTGTAATAAATCAACTTTTCCAATTGTGTTTTTCACGAAACAACCACTATTTTTATGTTTACAAGCATATTAAAAGCACAGAATACTCCACCCAACTGATGTATTGTGTGCTAAAACTAAATGACATTATCAACGTTATGTCACGTGATGGAACATCTTGATGTTTATTGGCTGAATTAGATATTTTCGACTATGCAGTCACTTAAAACATTTCTAAAGGTCATTCACAAAAGAATATATACAAAATAGGAACAACTAACAAGAACACAATTCGGATTTCGTGATGCTCTGGGGATACGGGAGGCCCTTTTTACTGTACAGGTGCTATTTCAGAGATGCAGGGATGTGAATTGTGACATATACGTACGCTTTATAGATTACCAGAAGGCACTTGACAGAGTAAAACATGACAAATTAATGACTCTAATGCAAAAAATTGGAATTGACAACAAAGATCTTAGAATTATCAGAAACATTTACTACAATCAAACGGCCAAAATCAAAATAGAAGACCAGTTAACTGATAAAATTGCAATAGCACATGGAGTACGACAGGGCTGTATTTTGTCTCCATTGTTGTTCAACATTTATTCTGAATGGGTATTTAAGGAAGCTTTAGACGGTTGTGCGAAAGGAATACTAATAAACGGTGAATGGTTGAATAACATTAGATATGCAGATGATACTATAGTTTTTGCCGATAATCTGAATGACTTACAGATATTAACAAATCGCATAATAGAAGTCAGCAACAGATACGGACTAGCTCTTAACATAAAGAAAACCAAATTTATGACAATTAGTAAAAAACCAATACTAAACGCTCAACTTACAATCAACCAACAGAATATCGAAAGAGTCGAGCAATATACATATCTAGACACCAATTTAAATAGCCAATGGGACCACTGAACAGAAATTAATTAGCGAATAATAAAAGCAAAAGCAGCATTTGTTAGAATGAGAACCATTTTCAACAGTCGAGACATATCATTAAAAACAAAATGCCGTCTATTGAACTGCTACATATTCACAGTTCTGCTCTACGGAATGGAAGCATGGACACTGACTGTTGCATCTATGAATCGGCTCGAAGCTTTCGAAATGTGGTGTTATAGGCGCATTTACGTATATCCTGGGTTGACAGAGTTACTAATGTGGAGGTCCTGCGTAGAATGGGGAAAGAATGTGAAATTCTCATGACCGTCAAAACTAAAAAGTCGGAATATCTAGGACACGTAATGAGAAATCAAGAACGTTACGGCCTTCTCCAGCTGATTCTCCAGAAGAAGGTAAATGGTAAGAGAGGACCGGGAAGAAGACGCATTCCTGGCTTCAAAATTTACGAAAGTGGTATAACACGACTACCACTGAACTGTTCCGCGCTGCAATAAACAAAGTAAAGATAGCCGTGATGATCACCAACATCCGGAACGGATAGGCACTTTAAGAAGAAGATGCAGTGAATACGTCAAGAACATTGTGAACTGTGCAGTAAATCCCAGTTTTAATAAATAAATATGTATAAATACCTCGACTTGTCATATAACGAAAAGCCTAGAGTGCAAGAAAGAAAGAAAATATCAATTTTAATAAAAACTGGAGTTTGTTAATTTTGAGATAAATAGCTTCATAGACAGTGCGATGAAAAAATCATGACCGTTTGATTTTCGGAATGCAGTTCGTACGGGAGAGGCTCTCTTAGTATAGAAGTGCTATTTAAATGATGTAGAGACGTGAATTGCGTTATTAATGCATGCTTCATTGATTATCATAAAGCGTTCGATACAGTCAAGCACGTTGGATAAATTTATGTAAGAAATTTATCCAAGTGTTGCTACGCCACTGGTAGCAAACAATTTCTAATTTCATAAGATCTAAGGAGGTAGAGAGAAAAACCGAGAGATCTACCGAGGTAGAGAGTTTAAAGTAGACAAAAAAAAAAACTGAAGACGTTTCTACTAATTTTCTATTGATATTTGTTGAAACATAATTTCTTACACGTGTTTGATAGATACGTTATAACGCAACCATTAAAATTTTGAACATTCAAAGTTCACCAAATTATAAAGTTGTACCCAAACGTAACTCCCGTTTAACTTACTCTGCTACTCTCCATTTATTATATAAAATATGCACTGAAACTTCATAAAAGTCATTAAAATAACAGATTGCTCAATTAAGAGACGATATTTCTACAATTCAAGCCTTTCGCTATTATCAGGGGAACTGATAACTTGCTTTACATACATCTTTGAATATCTCGAATTGGTTAGTCACACCACGTGAATCATGGACTATTACAATGTTACGAATAGTAAAACAGGAGCTATTAATCAATAATTTTTATATAAGAGGAGCTAACATCCACAAGGAAAATGAATTTTCTGAGTAGAAATATTTTATTTAAAAAATACAAAAATTCAAACATAATAAGTACAACATAATTTATTTGACATAAGTCAAATAATCAGTCAGTAAATTAAAAAAATATAATCTAAAGTTTATTTTAAAAATTATTACAACGTAAGTATCGCGTTTTTTATGTAGATGTAATTAATATAACATCGCCAGGGTAAAAAACTGGATTTTAAAGGTTATTTTATGGAATATGATATTAAAAAAGGCATTATTAAATAACATACTCATCATTCTGGCTTTAAAACTCTGCGTGAGTCCTAGTCTCCTCAAGAATTTCTCTCCAGTCGTCTCTATCCATCGCCTTTTGCCGCCAAACACGTATTCCCATTTTTCTCATGTCTTCATCGATGTTATCAAGGAACCTTGTTCTGGGTCTTTCTCTTCTTCTCTGAAAAATGGGTTTATCAAGGAGCGTTTTTCTAGCTGGGTCATTTTGTTCCATCCGCATTACATGCCCTATCCACCTCAGACCTCCTATCTTAATATGTTTTACGATATCAGGTTCCTGGTATATTCTATAAAGTTCGAAGTTGTATCATTTTCTCCACACTCCATTGACATTCACTGCTCCATAGACTTGCCTTAGTACTTTTCTTTCGAAACATCCTAACATCTTTTCATTATTTTTTGTTAGAGTCCAGGTCTCTGAACCATATGTTAGGACTGGGCCTATTATTGTTTTGTAGAGTTTAATTTTTGTATACTACTACTACTAAGGATTTCCACAGTTTTCACTGTCTTCCTTCACTCAACCGTTTTCTCCAATTTTCCCTGTCATTCCAGTCTCCATCTCGCAGGGTTCTTTTCTCCATAGCCTCGTCGATTTCATCTCTGAATGACCTTCGGGGTCTTCCTCTCTTTCTTCTTCCAATCGGGCTCCATTCTGTGATTTTGTTTATCCAGCGTCCTCTGTCCGCTCTTCTGACGTGGCCGTACCAGGATAGTCTCTTCTCCTCTATATAGTCGATTATGTCTGATTGCACTCCCATTCTCCGCTTAATCTCTGCGTTTTCAATTCTGTCTCTTTTTGTAAGTCTACAGCTTCTCCTCAGGAACTCCATTTCTACTGCTCTTATTCTACCTCTATTTCTCTTGTTTATTGTCCAGTTTTCGGACCCATATGTCAGGATACTTCTTGTCAGGGTATTATATATTCTCTTTTTTGTCTTTATCGTAATGTTCTTATCCCACAACACTGAGTTTAGTTGTCTTATACAGTTTCTTGTTTGTCTCAGTCTGTTGTTTATATCTTCCTCTGTTGTTCCCTGGTTCGATATTATGGTTCCTAAATACCTGAATTTATCTGTTCCATTTATTTGTCTTCCCTCGTCTATCTCTAGGTTTCTCATATCCTTGTTTTCTGTTGTTAGGTATTCGGTTTTCTCTAAGTTTATTTCCATTCCGTTGTTTTTATATTCTTCTTCTAGTTTTCTGATCATAAAGCTAAATCTTGTGCTATGACTACTTGATCGTCGGCAAAACTTAAGGTGTATAGGTATTCGTCTCTTACTGGTATGCCCATTCCTTCGCACTTTCTCCTCCATAGTTTGAGTGTCTTTTCCAAGAATATTTTAAACAGAGTAGGGGACGTAGCACAGCCTTGTAGAAGTCCTTTTGTCGTCTTAAATGGATTGTAGGCTTTATTTCCACATTTAATAGCATTTAATTTAATTTTTGTATTTCTCAATATAATTGTGGATTTAAGAAGGGGATTGAGTCCAGAATAGCATCTGTTGTATTATTTTCAGTGTTAAGGAGCACTCCCAGGTACACAAATTCGATCACTGCTTCGATGACGTCGTTTTCTATAACAAGTGGCCGTAGGATTTGTGGTGGCTTGCTTATTTTCATATACTTCGTTTTGTTGGTGTTTATTATTAAACCCATTTTTGTAGCCGATTCTTTCAATACTACATACACCTCTCGTACAGCGTTTTCCGTTCTCCCGTCAATATTGATATCATCAGCATAGGCCAGGATTTGAACCGATTCATTATATATTAAACCAGTGGTTGTGGTTTGTGACATACGTATTACTTTTTCCAGAGCTAGATTGAACAGTATACAGGAGAGAGTCTTCCTAGCGCAGCCCGTTATTTATTTTAAAAGGTTCAGACAGTTCCTCCTGAATTCGTACTCTACATTCAACTTTTTTAAGAGTTAGTTTTGTAAAATTTACCATTTGATTTATTTTTCTTAGCTCTTTCATTGCTTTGAATATTTCTCTTCTATTCACAGAGTCGTAGGCTGCTTTATAATCTATCAATATGTGATGAGTATCAATGCCATATTCTAGTGTTTTTCCAGAATTTTTTTTGGAGTTGCAATCTGATGAATTGTCGATTTACCATCTCTGAAACCAGCCTGGTATTTCTCTTCTATCCACAGAGTCGTAGGCTACTTTGCAATCTAATGAATTATCGATTTACCATCTCTGAAACCAGCCTGGTATTTCTCTACTATCCGTTCTGATTATAGTGTCATACAGTGATATAGTACCGTGAAAAATATTTTAACGTTGTATTTAGAAGCGTAATTCCTCTGTGGTTAGAGCATTCAAAGATATCTCTTTTTGTGTATGGTGCAAAGTATTCCAATATTCCAATCATTGGGGAGGGATTTCTGTGCCCATATTTCTTTTATAAGCTGCTGTAATGCCATTATGGTATCATGACCACCTTCTTTATATAGTTCAGTTGGGAGATTATCTCTTCCGGGTGATTTGTTTTTGGCTAGTTTTTTAACTGCATCTTTAACTTCAAGAATCGTTGGTGGTTCTTCTTCCCTCGTGTCTGTTCCCCTTACCTCATCTCTTTCGTCTTTCAGGTTTTCTTCTTCTTCCTCTACCATGCGGTCCATATGTATGGAATAAATTTATTTTTAGCGTTATTATGTACTATGTGAAAAAAACCTGAAACAGGTTGATTTTTATTCTTAAATTGACAATTTACAGTATGAGAATATTATACCCCTCCAGCACCCGCTTTGAATTATATATAAGCACCCCCTCGAAAATTTTAAATAACAAAGGGCACTTTGTTAGAAATATAAAGTTTTTTAAGTTTGGTGCAATCATAACTGAGAAAAATGATTTTTAAGATGTAAAATTTTGATAATGTCTCTATCACAAAACTTTAGGTTGTTAGTTCCATCAATAATAGTCAATAATTTGAAGCTATCATTTATTGTGTGAATCTACACATTTCAGGAAATGGCAGAAATGCATTTAACTTTGGGTAAGTTGGATCAGATTAAATTATGATTTCAATAAACTATCGGGAATATCGTAGGTGAATGTCAAGGAAATAGTGCAGCAGCCGCAAGGCGTTATGCAGTAAAATACCCCAATCCAAATACACCCGATAGACGATTATTTCTGACCATTGATCGTCGTTTACGCGAAACGGGTACATTCTAAACGCAAGTTGCTGGCAATAGTGGTCGTGCAATAATGAATGCAACTGATGAAGACATTTTAGAAATCATTGAAGAAGTCCCTGGAACAAGTACAAGGGTAATAGCTGCTCAACTAAATGTTCCTCACGTAAGGCTTTGTAGGCCTTTGAAGGATCAGCTGCTTAAACCCTACCACTTAACAACGGTTCAAGAGTTATTGGTTGAAGATTATCCTAAAAGGATTGGATTTTGCGATTGGTTGTTAATGGAAAACACTCGAAATGTTAATTTTATTAGAAATATTTTGTTCACTTACGAGGCTACCTTCAGTAGAAATGGAATAACAAACCATCATAACGAGCATATTTGGACCGACGAAAATCCTCACGCCAAAAAAAACGACTCATCACAAAAGGGCTTTCAAAGTTAATGTTTGGGTAGGAATTGTAGATAACAATCTAATATGCCCAGTATTTCTTCCCAACAATTTAAATGATGATAATTATTTCGCAGTTCTTGGCAAACGATTTATAAGAGTACTTGGAAGAAGTGAATATTGTAATAAGGCAAAATATGTGGTTTTTACAAGATGGCGCTCCACCGCATTACAGTAATGAAGTCCGGGAATACCTTTGCAGGCAGTATCCTGGTCGGTGGATTGGAAGGGGTCGTGACGCACCTATTTCTTGGCCACCCAGAAGTCCAGGTCTTAACCCCATGGACTTTTGATTTTGGGGGTTTATGAAAAAGAAAATGTATTCTATAACAATAGAGGACGAACAACAATTGAGGGTTAGAATAATTGAAGCTGCAAATCAATTTCGTCAGAAAAATATGATTTTTCAACGCATTCGGTTTTCCTTATTAAAACGATACCGAATGTGTATTGAAGAAAATGGAACATTTTGAACATTTATTGTAATATCATATTTATAGAGGTTATAAACATTTTTTGTACTTGTTAATTCATTTAAGCCATTTATTTAGTTGCACGTAATTTTTAAAAGGTCAATGAAAAGGGTTGTAACTCAATAAAAACTGTTTTTTGAAAAAGTGATAGGAGGCAAAATTTTTTTAAAAATAATATGTTAAACTAATGATGCCACAAAATTCTTTTGATTTGAACGTACTCAAAAGTTTGGGGGGATTTAGGGCTGCACATCCCCTTTAACATTTTTCTGTGCGCTTAGATTTTGTTGTTTCTTTTGTATGAAAAATGCTTTCAGAACAAGAAATTAAGTCTATTTTTATTACAAAATGTCAAGTAGGGTAAAGGTTACAGTGATTGGCCACTTAAGCATTGGAGTTTGATAAATGTGTAAGGCATTAATTTGTATTAAAAACCATATATTTAAATAATGCACTAAATATTAGACTAAAGTATCCTCTTTTTGACTCCGTATGTCATTTATTGTTTAAAAATGTTTAATATTTATAAAAAAAAGTTTTATTCTTGCAAAAGCAGATTTTATAGTGATTGGCCTAATTTTGATAATAATTGGCATAGTAAGTAGAGAGTAATTGGCCACCAGTAAGAGGTTAAGTTATCCTAGGTACATATTTTTCTTATTTATGTATCCTACCTGCGTTATTTTAATTTGGTTAAAAATTATATATAATTTTAGTGATCAAAGACGAATTTAGTTTCAAAAATTTTTAATAAATGCAAGAAATTACAAATCAATTACGATGTTATCTTGACAGATCTCCAACAATCTTTTTAAATGTTTCGAATGTAATTTTACTGACTTCCGTGTCTCTATCTTGTTCTTTTGTCTTGCCAGTGCATTTGGAATAATCAATTGCGGATACGTTCCAAGGGAAAAGCCAGCAGGCACGAAAACCATTTCTAATATTTTCTGGTTTTATATTATCAACCACTGTTTTTAAAACTGCAGCAAAATTGTCCTTTATTACAACTTCAGTAGGGTGCTCTCTCCGAAACTTTAATACAGCACTTTTCCATCCTTCTTTTAAGAGCTTAAAGACGGCCACACCTGCAGGTTGCAAGATTCGAGTCGAGTTACATCGACGAACAAGGCTATTGGAAATTTGATGTTATTTTTGCTTAAGTAAGGATAAAGAATGTTTTCTATATATTCGTAGAACAGCTGATTTTTTATTCAACCGTTATCACTGCATCCAATTCCCTAGGTGTCAGGTACAGATTTAACAATTTCAGCTGGCAGTCTTTTGTAAGCATAGAATCATAGGTGGGGTCACAACACCACAAGCTGAAAATGTAAACATCACTGTGATATTGTTTTTTGAATGATATTGTATTTCCTAAACGTTTTTCGCTCCTCTTGGTACAAGAACTTTTTTGTTCTTTGGGCAAAGCCAAAAACAGGTTTCGTCTGCATTGTAGATTTTGCTGGGATCTTCAAGAATCTCAAATAATTGTTTTTTCTTTAAATAGTCTTCTACATTAGTAAACCAGTTTCTTATGTTTGCTTCGGCTACAACTGAGCTAGCTACTGTTATTCCTTCTGCGATTGATACCATCCTCTTAATAAAAGGTTATCTTTAAACGGATTTTCTCTAGGGGCTGCGTCAAGGAAATATTTCACAGAAGCTTAAATGTCTTCCATTCAACGAGGAAATCCTTTCTTGTATGAGCTCAAAATCCATCTTTCTAGAACTGCTTCTTCTTCTGAAGTTAATACTGGGTGAGGTCCAAGAGAAACTTTATTATTAAATCTGACACTTGACCGGAACCGAAGTTTTGCTCGAGGAATCTGATATAACTTGGAAGCTTCTCTTTGACTCATACCATTTTCAATCGACTCTAAAACCTTAATTATATCTTCTTCTTTATATTTTTATCGGTAAGAAACACCTTCACAGACCTTTGGCATGTTATAACTAAAAAAAAGCATTGCGATAGTGATTGGCCACATTGAAATATAGTAATTAGCCTACGGCCAACGACTGTTTACTCTTAGAATATTTAAAGGTAACAATAAAAAATATTGTAATTTAGAGTGCCCATTTTTATGGAAAACAAATTATATCTGAAAATTTATTTTAGAAATTTATCACAGTAATTGGCCGGCCGGCCAATAACTGTTTATATATCTAAATTATTGATATAGTTATCGGCATAATAAATTCGCGCGTTTTTTGGTATCTAAAAATGTTTGGGGCCTAAAATTTGATCAGTTACAACCTAAGTTCTGTACGTATCATTGTAACGAATCAAACGACTGTATCATTTACCCTAGTTTAGGAGATAATGCAAAAAAACAATTTTTATTTTGTAACTTCAAAGGGCTGTAACTTTTTTTGTGTACACTTTTGTACTAAGGTAAGTTGGATTCAATCAATTTATTTTGTCCCCCAAATGCGTGGTTTAATTTAAGTTTTTGAAACACCCTGTATACTTCAAACAGCAATCAAGAGTTCGCTGAGAAGCCTCAAGTTCATGTATATCTCTCTGCAGTAGAGCAGAAATGGTTATCAAAACTATCTGCCTTAAGTTGAGAATTTTCAGTGGCAATATTTTTGCCACATAGCTTATTTCCACAGAGCTTGTTGGGACCAGAATTTTTTATATACATATTTTTTGCATTAATTTGTTGACAGTGTCTGTTTAAACATTTGTACAAACTTTTAACAAAACCATATTATAATTTTACTGAGTGAACTGATTTATATGTCACTTAGTATAGACACATAAGCTTATTCCATAAAGCCGTTTATAATAAATATCCGTGTTTTTGTGTCTGCGGCCGCTGTTATGAAAAGCAGATTTGCGCTTGGTGTGACCCCCGATCGTAATTCATCAAATCACACAGAGAGAGTCATAGATAGAACTCCCGTGGCCGTGGCAGATGTTCTACCCCTTCCGGAAAAGATAACCATCAGAAAACGCGCTGGCCGCGCCACACACAGAAAACAAAAGGCCCAACAATGGATGGGGTAAGTAAAGTTGGCTTTTTGCGTTATCTCCCACTCCCCCTCCCCCCCGCCGCTTTGCCGGATGACGGTCGTTGTGAGTGACAGATCTCGACCTGCCGAGATGGAAGTCTCTTCCTGTGCATAGGAATGGCCTACTTGTAGCGATACCCTGTCAGACCGGGGGTATTTATGGCACCATTCAATTTCGTAGCTGTTCCGTGTGTTCTATGCTTGGGCTTCGCCGATGGGATCTTAATTTAGATTAGGTTTTGGAGCTCAAAGGGTGCACCTATTCTTTGTCACAGATCTTTTTACAAATAAGCGAGATATTCTTTACAAATATGATGCGAAGTACAGAATTAATGTATAATTTGACTTTTTCTTAAAAAAAAAAAAATTACCTGGTATATTTTTGCTCGAATTTCAATAAAATTACATGCAGAAACTTTATGAGAGCTTTATTTGATTGTTTTCATTAATAAATTTATTGTTTTGTAGGTTATATTTATTTTTAAACTCCCCTTGGTAAACTTATAGAATTCTGAAAATGACCTTGACTATGGAAAACGATTTAACTATGATATAATTATCCGTAAACAAAAAATTAAAATCGTAACCAAAATATAGACTTCTTTTTTTATAATTTGTATATTTAATTTTGTTTCAAACAATTATCCAATATTGAAAACATGCAAAAATCGACTCAAAACAAGGTATAAAAATCTGTGATTTACATATTATATCTTCTTCTTCTTTGTGTGCCATACTTGTATTCAAGCGTTGGCTATCGTCATATTGACAAGCTGATGAAATGATTCTCGGTCGGCAGCTAGATGAAAAAGTTCCTCGACCGTTCGACCTGTCCATTGTCTGATGTTACGCAGCCAGGACAGTTGTTTTCTTCCGACCCAACGTTTTCCTTCGATTTTGCCCTGAATGATTAACCGGAGTAAGCGATATTTAGGTCCTCTCATTATATGACCGAAGTATCGGACCTTTCTCATTTTGATGATGTTGATCAATGCTCGCTCTTTGTGCACGGTCTCTAGCACGCGTTCGTTAGATATGTGTGCTGTCCACGGGATTCTGAGCATGCGACGGTAACACCATAACTCAAACGCTTCTAATTTGTTAAGATTTTTTATTTTTGTTGTCCAGGTTTCACATCCATAGAACAAAGTGGACCAGACGTAGCACTTCAATACTCTTAGACGTGTGGTCAACGACAGACTTCTACTGCATAATACAGAACGCCAGTTAATAAAGTTTTTCCGTGCGAGTTCTATTCTGGTCGAAATTTCCTCCTCACTTTCAACCCTGCAGTCAATCCAGCTACAAAGATATCTAAAGTATTCCACCCTTTCCAGCATTTTGTTATCTAATCTTAGTACTGAGTCTTCGATATTAATTTTTCCCACCACCATCCATTTTGTTTTTTTTGCGTTGATTGTTAAGCCCTTTTCAGTGCATTCGTTGTTTACAGCATTCAACTAAGGCATATTATACCTTAGTTACATTTACAATTGGTACATAATGTCTAATAGGGAGGGCAGGTATAATTGTAATATTATTGAGGTCATGGCTCTTGAACACAGAGGTTATAATCAAGAATGCACTTTTTGCCTTTCCAATACAACATTTACTTTTTTGGGTATTGTCTCACGACATGGGAGTAATGATGGCCCAGAATTAACAACACCTTACCAATACTTTCTGACGTATACATCTGGTATACAATATATACCTGATGCTTCAAATTTGTATTTGTCCAGTAATCTTGAAAGATTTTCAAAAAATTTGCACATGTTTACTCTGTTAAAATTTTTTGCATGGACGAAACTAGTTGCTTTCGGCGTTCTTATGGATGCTTACGCATTAAATTTGTGAACCAGTCTTTACCAGCTAATCCTCTCTTTGTCCATTGTTCAGGCATGTTTGTGTTGTTTGTATACGAAATAAAGTTCCCTACTAGCTTACGAATTTCCTTGGATGTAAGCCCAAAAAATATTGATGCTGACAGCTGTATATATTATAGAAATTTCTCTTCTTGTTCTCTTGAGAGAATTCTTGTATGAGGACGGTATCCCATTCTTGGTAATTCTCCTAGCTGTACTTTTTTGACATTACGAAATATTGTAACGTCATCATCAATATCAAACTGTATGGGCCCACTGCTAGACATAGGTCTCCCTCAGCTCTTTCCATCTGTCTCTGTCTTATGCGGCTCTATATATATATATATATATATATATATATATATATATTGCTTATAAATAAAATTTTTGTTTATTCTCTTTTACCCGACGTCTATTGTATTTTCATGAAGATTTCTTTAAGACTATTGCCATTCCTCCACACGTTTTACAGCAAGATTGTAAATGGTTGGTAGTTAGTTTTCCCAATACTAATTTTTCCATTTCAAATTTGCGCAACCCTTATTTTTTCTGTCCAAAATTCCGATTCCTATAAAGGCGAAGTTGATCGTCCATCTCGCTCGCTCCCGTGTCTCTTTATGCAGATAAGAAGCTTTAATTGCCTCGCTGGGGAATGGTCTCCTCTCTACTTTTATACCTCCTTGGAGTTTGTTTTATTTATTCGATAGAAGCAAAAAGAATATCTGCATATCGAGACACAAAACTCGATGCTCCTGTCTTTCTAAATTTTCTTTGTTGAAATTGGTAGTCGTTATTTTGCATGTTTTTAAAGATGTTTTAGCGAAGTAGACGTTTTACCTTCGCTTCTTTGTTTAATACGACTCTTCTAAATTACTTGGTTTCCTTTATTTACATTTTAACTGAATGTTCATTGAAATTTTCCGACTTGTTTATGGATGCATTTCTAACGTAAGAAGGCAACTGTGCTTAAAAGTAATTTCAATGTTGCGTTTTACAATTTTTAACGATATATATATATATATATATATATATATATATATATATATATATATATATATATATATATATATATATATATATATATAGATATAAAATCGTAATTTTGTTTTGTAGTTCACCCTGTCTATGAATATTCTTAAATGATTTGTGAAAAACTTTATTTGAAAAATACAACATATTGCGTACTTATTTTACATATTATGTAAAATGAGTAGTTACGGAAAGACGACAATTGTTTGATTCCTAGAATAAATAATATAAAGTGTAGAAGAAGGCTTTTTGCTAGTATCTATTAAACTCTTTTGCTATACATCGCTTAATTCTAATTTATATATAATGAAATTAAACAGTGCTAATCTAGATCGCAACGGTATATTCCATACAATAACATAAATCTGAAAGATCTAATATTTAATGTGGTAGTGACTTTAATTAACTTTTTCTAGATCATTTTTAATATATTTTTTAAAAACAGCAACATTAAACTGCAATATAACAATCAGATAAGTCATTAGTCCTGAGAATAGCTGTGGTAACAATCGTTGGTTGATGTCAAAAAATCCTGCTGCTGAATATTTCCTGTTTAACAGTTTGGTCATAGTTACTAGATCTTCTGCATGAGGATCTGTCGTTTTCGATTGAATGTAGACGCAAGTCTGAGCTAGCTCGTCCAATTTTTTCTCGATTTTGTCACACGACAAAATAGGAATGACGGAAAATGCCTAAAAACAGATTTTTAATCTTTATGTATAATAAAAAAGAACAATTAAAAATTTTTTCAAAGGTTAGGTAAACGTAAAAATAATAATATCATATATAGAAGAAGATTATCAAATTTAATTTATATCCATATATATTGTTGTGTGTTAGTGTTATTAAAAAACTTTAGAAAATTTTTAGATAGTCAAATTTTTTTAATATTCTTATAAAACTGTGTCCTTTATAACCGGATTTTTTTCAAATCCTTAGAATGTGTACACTTAAATAAACAAATGAAAATCGAATTAACATCAGAGTTCATACGAAGAGTAAAACAGCTACTCCGCTCACATCTTAATAGTAAAAATTTGTTTAAGGCATTAAACACCTACGCATTTTCCGCGCTTAGCTGCTCTTTTGGGATTATTAAGTGGACTAAAAACAGATATAGAAACTCTTCAGCGAAAAGTACGCACCTCACAAAGGCACAAAAACACCATCCTCGAAGTGCAGTAGAAAGAACGACATTACCGCGGTATTTAGGAGGACGAGGACTTATTGATATAAGCGAGCAATTAGCAAAACAGATTACTAATTTACGAACTTATTTTCAGGTGCAGGCAGAGACATCTACTCTTCATCAAGCGATTTGTGCAGTAGATGACACAACACCGATCAAACTGAGGGAACAAGAAATGCGCATAAACCATCTTACTAAGAACGAAAAAATGCGCATCTGGATGGGTAAACCTCTGCACCGGCGACATCCGAATGAAGTCAGTCAAGACTATGTCAACAATATAGCGTCGAACTATTGGCTGGATCATCTGGACTATCAGGAAAGATGTTCCCTGAAACAGAAGGTTCATTACTCGCCATTCAGGATCAGGTTATACCCACCAAAAAGTACCTGAAATATATGGTCAAAGACCCTCAGGTCCAAAACGACAAATGCCGATATGGATGTCAAGCCCAAGAAACTATCCAACATCTAACGGGGGCTGCCAGGCATTTGCTGCAACTGACTATAAGGAACGGCATGACTCAGTAGGGAACATCCTCCATCAAGAGATAGCTTTTAAACTGGGACTTCTACAAACAAACCATCTCCCATATTATCAATACGTTCCTGAGAGTATGCTTGAGAATGACAACTACAAGCTATACTGGGATCGCACTGTACTCACAGACCAAACTGTAGCACATAACAGACCAGATCTCGTGCTAGTTAATAAACTTACAAGACAAACAACACTAATCGATGTGGCATACCTAACAACAATAATCTGCGTGTTAAGTACAACGAAAAGATCGCCAAGTACAGAGATCTGGAAATACAAATAAGGAGACAATGGAGAATGGAAACTACCCAGACGATACCTATTATTCTTTCTACCACTGGAGTCATCCCGAAGAACCTAGAAAACATAAAAAAGCTGAGTCTAAATGAACATCTTTCTGCATGAAGATCATGCAGAAAGCTGTGCTACTTTCGACGTCCAGATGCGTGCGAAAATTTTTGGGAGATACACCGACGTACCAAGTCACCTAGGACTCGATAACATGGAACGAGTCCCACCAGAGCTTAATCCTTTTGTGAGTGTGAGCCGTATGGCTAAATCTGAATAACAATATTAACATATAATAATAAGTATTAGTACCCACTTTGGACTAGACAAGTGCCGTATACTAAATATAGTCAGAGGAAAGGTTCAGCCCGGAGGTTTCGATATGCAAGATGGTCAAAACACCGAAGAAAAGGATGAAAATAATATGTACAAATATCTCGGAGTACAGCAAGCGCGAAAAATTGACTATAAACTAATGAAAAACGAACTAATTTCGGAGTACGTGCGAAAAGTGAGATAGCTAAATCGGGCATAGCAAAAATTTGTTTACGGCATTAAATACATATGCCTGTTCCACGCTTAACTACTCATTTGGTACTATAATATAGTGGTCCACAATGGATATAGCAAGTCTTCAGCGGAAAGAACACTTCTCACAAAGGCGCAAAAACACCATCCACGCAGTGCAGTAGAGAGAACACCATTACGTCGATATCAAGGGGGAAGAGGACTTATGGACATAGGTGAGCAACTGGATAAACAGGTTGCTAATTTAAGAATCTATTTTGAGGCGAAGGCTGAGCCATCTACTTTACATCGAGCAATTTGCGCAGTAGATGATACAACGCCGCTTAATCAGGGATCAAGAAATTCGCAAAAATCACATAATTGGCAATAAAAAATGCGCACCTGGATAAGTAAACCTGTGCTTGGGCGTCATCTCAATGAGATCAGCTCAGAATATGTCGATAATACAACGTCGAACTATTGGTTGACATTAGGAAATATGTTTCTCGAGACTGAGGGTTTCCTACTTACAGCAACTTTGCTTGTAGTAAAAGAGCAGCAACAGTTCGGCGTATTACCCCATAAGAAATCGCTAAGGTCCATTCTGGTCATTGTTGACTCATTTTGTGGTGGGGATAAAACGGCTCGTCCGCTTATGACGTGCAAGGTATCGTCGGAAATGGGAGGGGGTAACGAATACGTTAACACAAAAAACAAAGATTGCATTGCCAAAAGGATTGCATTCAGGATCAGGTTATTCCAACTAAAAATTATCTAAAATATGTTGTTAAAGATCCTCAAGTCCAAAATGACAAATGCCGATATGGATGCTAAGCTCAAGAAACCATCCAAAATCTTACTGGGGGCTGCCACGCGTTTGTAGGTACTAATTATAAAGAACGCCATGAGTAAGAAAGATTATCCACCAAGAACTAGCTGACAAACTGGTACTTCTCCAAATCCACCATCTTTCTTATAATCAATACGTTTATGACATAATGGTTAAAAATAACAACTACAAGCTATAAAAGGACCGCACTATGCTCACAGACCAACCAGTGGCACATAATAGACCGAATTTTATACTAGTTAATAAAATTACTAGGCAAACAACACTTATGTATATGGCGATACCTAACACCAATAATTTGGGTGTTAAATACAACGAATAGATCGCCAAGTACAAAGATCTAGAAATACAAATTATGAGACAAAGGAGAATGGAAAGTACTCGGACAGTACCTATTATTCTATCTACTACTGGTGTTATTCCCAAAAACCTTCTAGAGAACATAAAACAGCTAGATCTAAATGAACATCTCTATAAGGCCATGCAGAAAGCTGTACTCCTCGAAACGTCCAGATGTGTACGAAAATTTTTGGGTATACTCCAGTATACCAAGTCACCTAGAGCTCGATAACACGAAAAGAGTCCCCCCGGAGCTCAATCCTTTTGATACTGTTGGTATCTGAAATGAGTAAATTTTCCCCTTAGAGGGAGTGTGGACCGTATGGCAAAATCTGGTATAACAATAAAAGAGATGCCTGAAACGATTCCACAGTTGGAAAAATGGTCTAAAAATCTATGATGATTCAAATATGGAACCTAGTCAAGTCAACACAGAATTCTGAGAACTATATTAAAGCATCTATTATCTGATCAAAATTATACTTACTATTAATGAAAACATGTTAACAAGACTATAACTGGTTTCATAGTGCAAATCGTTTTGATTACTTACAAAAACAGAAATTAAGGAGAATGCATTAATAATAAATAAAGCGAAAAGAAGTACCAAGAAGAACACTGATTTTTCTGTAAGATTGTTGAATCGTACAATTTCCTTATGGAGCATCACTAGGTGTTTCTTAATCAATTTTATATCTTCCAAAACTACGATTTTATGCCTAATATTAGTAAGAAAGATTTGTTTAGCGTGACTTATTAGGTGATCACATCCCTTGGATAAGATTTTACAAATTTCCCAAACAACAATACAAAAATACAGCAGCTGTATATGTGTAACAAGAACGTATATTTCTTGAACACAGTTTGTAAATGGAACAAAATAAATCGCAAAGTTCATTTTAAGATTCGTCGCGTGACTTACTATTAATGGTAAAGAAATAAAAACAATTTGAAAACTGTCATTTAAACTATTCTTTCGTGTTCCATATATATGGAGAGTATTCATGTTGTTTAGAAATGTTTCCCATTTACTGGTATGTCGCATTTTACCATAAAAGTAGCAGATATTAAACAATATAAACGTGAAAAAGTATGACAATACCAAAATTCTTCCATAATCAAAACTTCTGTATTTTGGTGTTCTTTGAAAACTGTCAAATTCCAATAACGCTGTTATTATGAAGAGTGCAGTCCACAGTATCACACAGATAACTTTAGAAATATTGTTTTTGTAGGGAAAGGGGCCCAAAATACCCCCGTATTGATAGAGTAAATTTATAAAACACATTTTTCCTCTTTAGATTCTCGTAAATGTTGTAGTGACAAAAGCTTCGGTTCGTTATGAAATTATAAAAAACATTTGTAGTACATTAAATGTATTTGTGTACATCATTGAATGTATGTATTTTAGTATAAACGATTATTCAAAATAATTTAGTAATTTTATTAATGATGTCGTCCATTTGATTGGTTTTAGGGATTACTAAAATTAGACTTGGAAATCCGCAAATTGTTTTTCAATACCTGTATTGAGCGGATTTAAGACATTACAATAGTAAATTAGCATTTGCAAATCATTCTGTCCCATTAACTCAGAAATTTCTTCAAAATCAGCAATCCATTTTCTTATGGGATAATCGTCTTTTCCGTCGAAGGTTCTTATGCAATTTTCTACGTCTCTAAAAGTTAAATCAAAAGAAGAATCATTCACTCTACCGACCGTCATTCTAACTGATTTTGTTTTCTTTTTCGTCTTTAAAGTCGTCGTCCGCCTACTTTCACTTTCGTCCTCGTATTCATTATCGTCATCCACATTTATTTCATTCAAAAACGATCAAATACGTTCAGTCACGTCGTCATTTGAACCCGAATAATCCAGATCCAATACGTTAAAAACTGCAACTGAGTCCTGAGTTTATGTTTTAGGTCGTTTATCTTATCAGCATATTCCCTGGCGTCTTTATCCCACGAAAAGCCTGAAAAAATCTGCAAGTTCCTTTTTGTTTGTCGCGGTCACCATATGCAATAATATGCAAAGCTCTTCTTCTTTAAGTGGCATCTCCGCGACGAAGGTTGGCAATCATCATGGCTATTCTGACCTTCGAGGCAGCTGCTCTGAACAATTGCCTTGAGCTGCAACCAAACCATTCTCTCAGGTTCTTCAACCAGGAAACGCTTCTTCTTCCTACGCTTCTCCTACCCTCTACTTTTTCTTTAATTATAAGTCTCAAGATATTGTATCTTTTGCCTCTCATCACATATCTGAGATATTGCAATTTCCTTTCTTTTATTGTATTTTTTATTTTCCTTTCTCTGCCTATTCTCCTTAACATTTCTGTAATCAATCTACCCATGGAATCCTTAAGCATCTTCTAAATTTCACACATTTCAAACGAGTTAAGTCGATTTATTGTATTCCGGTTTAATGTCCATGATTCAGCTCCATAGTAGAGTACTCTGTGTACATAGCATTTAATTAGCCTTATTCTGAGGGAAAATGTTAGATCTTTGCTGCATAAAATCTTTTTCATTTTCACGAAGTTGGCACGTGATTTTTCAATTGACTCTTATTTCTGCAGTATATTCATATTAAGACAGAGTTCGTATTCTCCACTATATCTTAATATTTTGTTCTTTATTCTTTTTAAGTGTTTCAAGTTGTCGGCTATTATGACTGTATCGTCGGTATACCTAATATTGTTAAACTTCCGTTCAGTTTTATGCCGACTGTCTCGTTTACCAAAGCTTCTTGTAAGATTTCTTCAGAATAAGCATTAAACAATAACGGCAACAGTATGCAACCTTGCCTGACTCCTCCCCTTATCTTCCCTTCTTCTTCACACTTCTCTTCCAATTTTCACATTTGATCTTTGGCTGTAGTATAATTTTAATATCACTGTTACATCCCTCACATCCACATTCTTGTTTTTGAGTACTTCTATAAGTCGGTCATGTTTTACCTTATCAAATGCCTTGTTGTAGTCTATAAAGCATATATAAAGATCTCGATTAACATCCAAACATCTTTGGGTCAGCACGTTAAAAAAAAATAGTGCCTCTCTTTTGCCCACTCCATTCCAAACTGGAAATCACTAATATCCATCTACAGCCTAGCGTGTATTCTATTATGGATGATTTTAAGTAGGGTTTTTAAGATATGTGATATTAGACTGATCGTTCGATAATCACTACATTCTTTGGCATTTACTTTCTTTGGTAGACAAATAAATGTTGATGTCAGCACTTTACGTGGAATGATTCCTGTGGAATAGATTGTGTTCAGTAGTTGGACTAAAAGATCTATGTTTTTTTCATTGACCAGTTTTAGCAATTCACTTGATATTTCATCTGGACCAGCAGCTTTATTATTTTTCATGGACTTTACTGCATGCATAACTTCTGACTTTGTTATTTCGGGTCCCTCGTCTTTACTCTGATTATCTTCATATATATTTTCCTGTCTCTGGTCATGGAATAATTCCTTTATATATTCTTTCCATCTTCCTAATTTTTGTTCTGTATTCAGTAAAATGTTTCCTTGTTTGTCCATTAGTATGCTTGAGGTTTTTTTTGCTACCCCAGCTAATTCTTTAACTTTGTTATGGAGATTGAAGTTATCATATTTGTTTTGTAAGTCTTCTATTTCTTGGCATTGTTCAGTGAAATAAGTCTCTTTAACTTCTCCTATTTTCCTTCTCATTTAAATATACAGCTATTGATTCTGAGTTATGTTGATATTCTTCTTGCCTTCTTCTGTCCTCAACAAAGCTCTAACAGCTTTATATGCCGAATTTTTAATATTTTGACTAATTTTTTGAAAATCGGTAAGAGTAATTTGTTTAGACTGCATTTTTAAAAATAGATATCAAAATTATTAAAAAAAAGTGCAAGTGGTAAATTAGCGAACGTAATCCTTGAAATGGAAAACCTGCAAATTGATGTTCTAGGTATAAGTGACGTACAGTGGTCAGGTTTAAGTAAACAAATTAGTCCAGTCGAATTAGACGAAAAAAAAAGTCTAACCTTGCATGGCGAGCTCTCCTAAATTTTATTATTCTAACATTTAGGGGGGTCAATATTAGTGTAAATTTAAAATCGTGACTGAATCCAACCGTTGCGTTAACTCGGAAAATATCGACCGCACGAAAACAATTGTAAAAAGAAATTGTAGGAAATCGCACTTGCAACAATTTCAGTCCAGATTTATTGACCAAAAATGGTTGTCCTTTAAAATCAAGATGGCGGCTGACGCAACAGCGGAATTCAGTCGCAATTTTAGATTTACTCTACTATTAACCCCCTCTAAATTTGTAAATATTGTAAGACTACAGCTTATTTTGTTTTGTTTTTTTTTAATAATATTAAAAAGTGATAAACACAGCTTTTTGCCTATAAAAATACCTTATATTCGTGATGTGTTCTTGCCAGGAGATCTAGAGATTCTAGATTGTCTGGCTAACTATTGTGCTAATTCAAGAATACAACAAAAACCAAGACAGGAACTGTGGATAAATTAGACTTTAGTAAATCAAGCAGGAAAACACGGTCTTGACTTAGAAAACTTGATAGTAGCAGACTCTTAACCAATAGCTCCCAACGGAGTGGCCTTCCACATTGTAGCAACCTCAAGAACACCTAGTGTTCGTGATCACCATCAAAGTAAAACAAGAATTAAAAATTCTAAAGTCTTCATGCACGCCTAAATCTGAATACTCTGACGAATTTACTCCATAAGAAATTATTTCAGCAGTCTCAGAAATTAAGTCTGAAAAGGCACCCGGCTACGTTAATATCCATCCAGAATTTTTACTCCACTGTGGCAGATCTTCTAGGAAATGACTGGCTGATTTCTGTACAAATATGTTAAAATCAGAAGAGATCTCCCATTCACTAAAAAAGGCTTCCATTATACACCTATTAAAACCAGGAAAAGCAAATGATCAGCCCGAAAACTACCGACCGATTACACTGCTGAGCTGTGTCTGTAAACTGGTGGGACGCTTAATCTTTAACAGAATTAGTAGAAATAGATTTGAATTGATACCTATTGAGCAAGCAGGGTTCAGACCTAACCACAGCTGCACAGATCAGATACTATCCCTAACAACACACATTAAAGCAAGTTTTCAAAGAAAGCTAAAAACATCTGTTGCTTTCATTAACCTATCAGCTGCGTACGATACTATCTGGAGGCAAGGACTAATCTGCAAACTAATCCGTTTGATTAGGTAACCAAACTCATTGTAAACATGCTCCAACGACAGACCTTTTTAAGTCACAATGGGCAACTTTAAAAGTGTTTGAATGAAGCTCAGCAACGGACTGCCACAGGGATCTATTTTGGCACCCTTACTGTTTAATTACAAGCAAAATTACAAATTGGAGGCCAAGAGGAGACAAACTTAGTAGAGAAAGACTACCTACACGATGGGCTGACGACATCAGGCGTATTAACAAAAATTGGCAACAAAGAGCACAAGAATGGAGGAGGTTAAGGGAGGCCTATGTCCAGAAGTGGACGTGACAAATGAATGCTGCATGATAATGATGATTTGTTAATTTATATATCGCGGATCTACCTGGGGCAACTTCGCAGAAATTTGGCTACGCTGACGACTGGGTCATGGCAACAAGACCTAATAACAAGGATATTACAGAAACAGTACTAACGGATGACCTTGCCTTATGAGAGAATACAGTCGCAAATGAAGGCTACGGCCCAATGCAACAAAAACCGAAGTGTGCTGTTTCCATTTGAATAATGCCCAAGCCAACAAAAAACTCTCCGTTCACTTTGATAACAGACTGCTCACTCATAACCCTACATTCCCACCTACAAGAGACGGCAGCAATACTGAAAACGCGAAATAATATAGTCGAAAAGTTATATGGGGTCCTCAGCCTCCGTACTCAGATCATCCGCTCTCAGACTTCTATACTCGGTGGCTGAAAATGCTTCTCCGGTATTGCTCAATAGCAAGCACATGAAGATTATTGACAATCAATTAAACCAGATAATACGAATGATCTTAGGTACAATTAGAATCACACCGAACTATTGGCTTCCCATTCTGAGTCACATTCACCGCCGAAACTGTGATGAAGTCATTCTCTTCTCATAGAATGTGGAAAAAACGAAGCTAACCATCAACTACCCATCCACCATGTTAAGCTTGCACACCAAATGACCTGTATCGATCAGAAACCGCCAGGCTTTGAATTGACCCGCAATACATGGATAACTCTAAACACAATAAGAATAACCAGCGCTTTATATCGCATTGTCTCAATGATGTTTCTTTATGGTTGGATAATCTCTCGTTTGTGCTTTGTTGTCCTGTTTTAGGTTTTTCACCTCTTCAGGACGTGGTTTGTTTTTCTTTGGTGGGTTGGCTTTTTCGTTGTTTTGGTTCTACTAGTGGATCGCTTTGTGGGTGTGTCTGCGGAGAAGGATTCCGGACAATCAGAGGTGAAAGGGTTGTTGAGCTAAAACGGCCCTTTTCAGAATTTTAATAGTAAAACTATGTTTATAAAATGACTGAATTTACTATGCATACTTCTTCTTCTTTAGGTGCCGTCTTCTTAGCTAAGGTTGGCGATGACCTCTGCAAAGTCTTCCCTATTTTGGGCTTTCCTTATTAAACTTTGAAAGTCTAATCCTGTCCAATCTTTGATCTTGCGCAGCTAGGTCATTTGTCGTCTACCCGGGTCGCGTCTGCCTTCTATTTTCCCTTCTATAATAAGCTGAAGGAAGTTATACCTGTCGTGTCTAAATATGTGTCCAAGATAAGACGTTTTACGCTTCTTGACAATTTCATTGAGTTCACGTTCTCTATTCATACGTCTTAAAACTTTTTTATTTCTAACGCGGTCGGTCCATGGAATTTTCAGCATACGACGAAATACCCACATCTCAAAGCTCTCTAAACGTCAAGCTTCCACGCCGTGTAATAGTACACTATATACATAACACTTTATCATGCGGTATCGTGGGGACAAATCAAGATTACGGGTATTGAGTAACTGTCGCATCTTTAAAGTGTTTCTTACCTGTTCTATTCTACATTTAACCTCTTGTTCTTGGTCTAAGATTTCATGTATCCAACAGCCTAGATACTTAAACTTTTTCACTTGTTCAACTAGATTTTTGTTGACTAGTACGTTTACAACTGGTGTGTGTTTTTTTGAAACTACCATTGTTTTGGTTTTTTTTAAATTCAACTTGAGGCCGTATAGGTCACCTTCTCGCACTACTTTGATTAACAGAATTTGTAGTTCTTCTTCACTGCCAGCAATTAGTACTGTATCATCGGTATACCTGATATTGTTCACGATTTTTCCATTGACTTTTATTCCTTGTTGTGCTTCATCTAGAGCATGTGCAAAGATGTCCTCTGAGTACAAGTTGAATAATAATGGTGATAGTATACAACCTTGTCTAACTCCTCTTTGGATGTGTATGGTTTCAATATCACCCATTTCAGTTCTGACAGAGGCTTTTTGGTTCCAGTAGAGTTCACGTATTGTATTAATGTCGTTTGGATCCAGGTTCTTTTTTTGCAAGCACTATGCATACAATTTAATTAATTAGTAAATGTATATTATGACTCGCGTGAGGGCAACTGTGGCTGTATCCTCTGTAATAGACAGGTATCATTGTGCAATGGGATCGGGAAACCACAGTAAACCGACCCCTCCCTGTCTAGGCAAGCTGGAAGTGTGCATATATTGGTTGTTACGGCGGTAAAATAGAGGAGTTGCCTCCAGGATGCCAATGTATTCATCAGAGAGTTCGTTGCTGGCAAGGCCCAGTAATTTAGTGAGTAAGAAAAGGAGTTTGGATTTAGGTCGTCTTTTGAATACATTGCCGATGGATGAGCAGGTAGTTTTCAGGATATTTTGGGCTCCGAAGTTTTGGCCACGGATGGTTTTGATTGTGTAACTTCTGCTCAAAGAGGAGAGCCTCTCATTGATGGGCTGGATGTTCGACAGTTGATGAATAAGGGCGGAGAGGTAGTTGCGTCGTTTGTTGTTTACTCTATCCCCGTTCCCCGATTCCCCGTTCCAATCCAGCAGTCTTTGTGTGAGGTGACGGTGGATTGAAATATAGAGGAATGTTTTGTAAGTATGTATGAAAGCAGCGGTAGATGTGCTGACAGCTTATATAGATAGAGAGAAGCCCTTCCTCCTGAGTGTGACTGTGGTGCGCAATGACAGACCGTCACATTGTTATGACCCCGAAGGCAAATCCCTGGAGTTTTCGATCAGTTCCTGAATGCGACCCAACATGTTTTACATTATATTAATAATACATTAGTTGTTCGTTTATAATACTCCATGTAACATTTTATATAAATTTTTAATTATGTGTTTTTATTGTATGTCATACGATAAATAAAAATGCCTATAAAAAGTTTGTTATAGATTATAGAGAAAAATGTTTCAAATAAAATTTATAGCAGTTATACATAATTATAGAGAAATTAATGAAATTAAACATATTTCTAATGAAAATTATTCGTTGAAAATCCTCTATAATATTGATTTTATGTCTTTTTATTGTAATATGACCAGAAAGAAAGTTGTGAGGCCGAAAATAAAATTTGGTCTAAAATTTTTAGTTATTTTTGTTTATAACTTTTTTATTTTCAACTTTACGACAAAAAGTAATAAAAATAAATATGTAGACAATTTAATTTACTACAAATAATGTTGGATAAAACATTCTGTAGTGTAGCTAGTTTACGAGAAGCAGTACGAAAACCCTTTGTCCCACTTTTTCCAAGATGGCAGCCGGGGGGTGGCTAAGAGTGGCGACCCCTCAAACTTAAACTTAAGCTTATGCTAATCACCTCTACTCATAAAAAAAAGCGTCCTGTCAAAAATGTAATCCCAATGAAACTTTTTAATGGACTATAATAACATAATTCTCAAATAATTGATGGATTCGACCGTTACTTGATGGAAATTCATTTTATGTAACAATAAAACACTGAAAACTTTGTTTTCAAACTTCCACAAAATTTATTTTAAATTCTTATCACTACAGCTGTTTCGGCTGATTGCCTTTCTCAAGTGAAATGTTTTTGGTATGGGTTTACACTTTATAGTCTCTAATGAAATAGGTTGAGGAGGGGAGAACTATTTGTCTCAAGTTGGTCATTCAGAATTATATCTGTGTTTTTTAATTTGTTGATTTCCATAGATTCTAACAAAGATAGCTTTAGGCCTTTATTTTGAATGTGGAGAATTTTAAATTCGTCATTAAAAGAATGATTATGATCTAGAAGGTGAAGTGCGTATGTAGAATCTGTTTTTCTATTATTGAAAGCCCTTTTATGTTCTGCTATTCGTTTATTAAAATTTCTACCTGTTTGACCAATGTAAGTTTTTGGGCAGTCGCCACATTTAGGTTTGAACACACCACTGTGTAAGTGTTTTTTATGTTGGCTCTTGTTGTTTTTAATATATTTGCCTAGGTTGTTATTTGTTCTGAAAGCTGGTGTTATTCCTTTCTTTTTTATGTGTTTGGCTATTTTTGTTAATATTTTGCCTGTGTATGTAATCGAGCAGAAGGTACTGGGTGTTTTCTCTGGTGGTGGAAATACTAAGTTCAGGGCGTTCTTGTGTAGTTTTTGATTTAATATTTTATTAATTGTTTGTTCGTTGTATCCATTGTTTACTGCTATTTGCTTAATGATATTTAATTCTGTCTCAAAATTGTATTTTAACATAGGAATTGCTGTTAATCTATGTAACATACTATGATAGGCTGCCAATTTATATATATTTCATAAACCTACCCATACTGACACGACTATTCACAATTCATCATCCCATCCCACACAACATAAACTGGCAGCCTATCATAGTATGTTACATAGATTAACAGCAATTCCTATGTCAAAATACAATTTTGAGACAGAATTAAATATCATTAAGCAAATAGCAGTAAACAATGGATACAACGAACAAACAATTAATAAAATATTAAATCAAAAACTACACAAGAAAGCCCTGAACTTAGTATTTCCACCACCAGAGAAAAAACCCAGTACCTTCTGCTTGATTACATACATAGGCAAAATATCAACAAAAATAGCCAAACACATAAAAAAGAAAGGAATAACACCAGCTTTCAGAACAAATAACAACCTAGGCAAATATATTAAAAACAACAAGAGCCAACATAAAAAACACTTACACAGTGGTGTGTACAAACTTAAATGTGGCGACTGCCCAAAAACTTACATTGGTCAAACAGGTAGAAATTTTAATAAACGAATAGCAGAACATAAAAAGACTTTCAATAATAGAAAAACAGATTCTACATACGCACTTCACCTTCTAGATCATAATCATTCTTTTAATGACGAATTTAAAATTCTCCACATTCAAAATAAAGGCCTTAAGCTATCTTTGTTAGAATCTATAGAAATCAACAAATTAAAAAACACAGATATAATTCTGAATGACCAACTTGAGACAAACAGTTCTCCCCTCCTCAACCTATTTCATTAGAGACTATAAAGTGTAAACCCATGCCAAAAACAGATCACTTGAGAAAGGCAATCAGCCGAAACAGCTGTAGTGATAAGAATTTAAAATAAATTTTGTGGAAGTTTGAAAACAAAGTTTTCAGTGTTTTATTGTTACATAATTCTCAGGTAAAACATAGTCTGTGTATTGAAAGCATATGATAACCGCTATACTGATTACTACCAAAGTAATTAAGCAAATACAATACTTACTATTACCAATGATATTAGAAACACATTATGAACATTGTAAAATTGCCGAAATTTTGCACTATCCGCTGAAGCAAACATTAAAGAAAACTGATTAAAGATAAATACATACGCTAGTAATACGAACACAAATAATAATTTATCGGTCAGTCTATTAAATCGCACAATTTCCTTGTGAAGCATCCCCACATATGATTTAATTAGCTTTATTTCTTCTAGATACATATTTTTGTAGCTAGAATTGGTAAAAAAGATATCTTGGGACGATTTTATTAGGTAATCACATCTCTTCGAAAAAATATAGGAAATTTCCCATAAAACTAGAAATACATACACGAATTGGATATGTGTAGTAATGTTGTAGAGGTCTTGAAAACAGCTTTTTATTGAAACGTCAAAAGAAATTCGAAGTCGTAATTTTTGAATAATTATTATGGGTAAGCTAAGAAAAAAAGTCTGAATGCAGTAGGTCAATATATTCTTTCCTCTTCCAGGTCTATCAAGTTCGTTAATGTTGTTTATGAACTTTTCCCATGTACTCCCATATCGTATTTTCCCATACATAGAACATAGATTAAACGAGACAAACAGTATATGGTGGATAATTACAAAACCAATTTTTGTATAATCTATATTGTCAAAAGAAGAAAATCTTGTATAATCTAAAACTTCTAAGTAAAAAGCTATGGTCAATAGTGTTATCCATATTATCAAGCAAAGGACTTTAGAGACCTTGCTTTTGTAGGGAAATGGACCAAAAATGCCTCCGTATCTATAGAGTAGATTTAAACCGAATAGATCTTTCTTGTAATCCATATCAAAGTTAACCGAGACAACTTTACACCAGAAATTTTCATTCACTTCTACATTACATTAAAAAAAAAAGGTTATTAGCTAAAACAGATATCTGAAATAAGTTATTGTGTACAGTGGCGCACCCAGAATTTGTCTTAGGGGGGGGGGTTTTGAAATATTTAGGTTTTAGTTTAATTTAAAGTACTAAAGATAGCGGTGCCAAAGATTCAGGTATCTATTATCCTGCCTACCAACTAAAACCACCCTCTCTTACTTGTGCGCAGTTGACTGTCGCACGTACCGTACTCCGAAAGTGGGGTGGCCACTGTAAGGCTGACGACATTTTTGGAACACTACCTTCTCGTATCTATATCTTATCTATTGTTCTGAAGCTATTTTCTTGTGGCATTTTAAAGTAATCACTATTTTAATGGGAATAAGTCACAATTGAAGGTTAAAATAAGGTTATTGACATTTGACATTAATCCAACTTCTAAATACAATACATTTTGGAGATGGCTATGGCCGTATTCCCGTTCTCCTCCGCCAATCCTACCGGTCCAAGGCTTGCTTCTCCTTCAAACCTCTCGATTCCATCGCTCTTCTAATTCTTTCATTCTATGAGCGTTGAGGTCTACTACTTTTTGTTCTTCCAGGGGGCTTCCATTTGTGAAGTTTTTGAGGCCAACGTTCGTCAGGCATTCTCAATAGATGTCCAAACCATTTTGAACCTCTTCTTTCCATTCTGTCAATGACCGTTTCTGTAGCATTCATGTTATTTCTTATAGATTCGTTGGTCTTCCTTTCCTGCCTTGATGTTCTAGCACTTCTTCTCAAATAATCCATTTCAACTGCCAACAATCTTCTCTTCAGGTCTGCATTAATTGCCCATACTTCAGAGCCATAACAAAGAACTGATTCAACCACGGTTTGCCATATTCTTTTTTTGTTTCTTTTGGAAATGTTGTGATCCCACCATAAGGAGTTCAGACATTCTACAATTTTACGTCCCTGATTAATTCGTGTTTAATTTTGGTTTCTTCAAAGCCGTTCTTAGCAATGAGTGGACCTAAATATTTAAAATTTTCCACTTGTTTGATTTCCACGTCCTCGTCTATCGACACTTTAAACCTTGCATCTGAATCTTGAGCTAGGATGACTTGGTCATACGCAAAGTTCAGGGAGAACAGTACGTCAGTTTCTATGGGGATTCCCATTCCCTGGCAGGGGTTTTTCCAATTTTGGAAGGCTGCCTCAATATATAAATTAAACAGTAAGGGTGACATACTGCATCCTTCTTTTAGTCCTTTAGTTACTTTTATTGGCTCTGATAGTCTATATCCGATTTTTAGGTAAGTAGTGTTATCCCTGTATACTTCTGTGATTATTTCTAAAAGGTATGGACTAATGTCGAGTTGTTGTTAAGCTTGGCACAATTTAAGTCTTGGAACTGTATCATACGCCTTTTCTAGGTCGATAAAGGCTAGATTTACTTCGGTATCAATCGCTATTCTTTTTTCTATTAATTGTTGGAGTATAAACAAATTATCAGTGCAAGATCAAAGATAAAAAATTCAATTCCGACTTATTCCCATTAAAATAGTAATTAGATCTTATCTCTGTCGTTAGCTCGGTTGGTGCTTCTCTTTTTCTTCTTTCTTTTTAATGACTGCTCGGATGTAATTGTGGACACTATTCCATCTCTCCGTATTTCCCGTCATCTTCACGATCATCTCTCTTACAGTCACAGGGTTCATACTCTTTTTTTATACATTCTGTTTCTCTCCACTGTACATCTATTACAATCCAGCATTGTGTGAGCAACAGTGTCAGAATATTCGCAGTATAGGCATTTATCTGTATCTGTCTTTCTGAACCTATGAAGATACGCCCTAAAACAGACAATCTACCCAGTCCCTTAGGCTAGGGATCAGCATCTTTGTCCACTGAGAAACATCTTCCTTGTTGTTCCACTCTTCTTGCCATCTTTCCATTGATCTTTCCCTTTCTTCTTTTTTTTATAGCTGTTCAAATGCTTCCTTCTCCCATAGAGATGTCTCTTTTCTACTGCTAACACATGCAGAGGAACACAATCCGTGATAGTCCACAAGGCCGCCGCAGATACAGTCCTGTAGGCGCATGCTACTCGCAACAGACTCGTTCGGTCTACTTTTTCATAAGCCTTATATTAGGTATCGATATCTAAATATAATGAAAAATATTATAATTATTGTGTATTTATACAATAATACAATAATTAAGTGTTCTACATATTTAAAGTGGTAATTTACATATTCAATCAGCGTTTTGGATTTTTTGTATTATGTGTAAAAGACAAGTTACATTTTCCTACTATTCTTTATATATTGTTTACTTTATATGCCCTGGGGGGGGGGGGTTTAACACCCAAAACCCCCCCCCCCTGGGTGCGCCACAGATTGTGTATTATTAAATTGCTTGCAAAGCTGTTAATGAGAATGTGAAAAGCATTATGTTGTAACGCTAATAATCCAAAACAGTTTATACTTACACATTAATTATTAAAATTATTAAATATTCGTAAATATCCACACATAATTTACACATTATGAAAGTTTTATATTGAATTTTTCGGTTATGTAAATAATGGTAATTATTGTGCCTGTATAGTATTTTTATGGTCATTTTTGACATTCAGAGTTTAGCACAGGGAGTTCCAACTTACAAGGTACTGAGGGCCAAACTAGAAACTTTTGGTCTGGGTGCGGGCCGAACTTTTTTTTTTTTTTTTTTTTTTATTTACGCTGCAACCACAAGGGTTATTAGCGACCTAAAAAATATAATACAGGTAGAAAAAATTACAATAATTGATACAGTTCTGAGTCTTTAAGATAACTTATTGTGTTTTTTAATATTCATGTTTTTTCCTAAGACTTGTGATGGAAGAGACATGAAGTCATCAGTGATATTATTATTCTTTAGAGGAATTATTTACCGATGAGTCGGAATCTTCTTCCGATAATGAAGTTTTCACTGTAGAGAGTAAACCTATGTGTTTGCCAAGTTTTCGTATTAATTTGGTGCTTATGGTTTTCATTCTTTTGTCGATGTAGTATGAATGTAATTCCGTTAGAAACTTTATAAGTACATAAGAGTCTTCTGAGTACAATTTTGTTACGCTGATTATGTCTTTTGATCCTTGTATATTTTCGAATAGATCCACTACTTGATCGAAGCTTAACAATTGCTTTTCCCTTTCTACATATTCTCTAACTGGTTCCAATAATGTTTGGAGATTTGGTATATCATTTCTTAAGTTTTTTGTCATCAGTTTTGGTTTTTTTCTTTAACTGAAGATTAGTTTTTTCAATGTTTTCTTCGGAGGGTGGCGTGATTGCATTTTCTAGGGTTCTTTTTCCGGTTGCTTTGTTCGAAGTTACTTGGGGTTCGTAAGAATTCAAATGTGTATTTTTATTTGGAGGTAAGTGTTGACTTGTTTCGGGTAAGGTTGATTTATGTTTTTGGGTATTAGAGGATGACTCAGACGATGTAGGTGTTGTGATTGTAGTGTTAACTGAAGAAGTGGTCAAATGTATGGATGTATTTTGTAGTGAGCACTGTTGGGTATGGTTTATTGATAAATTTGGGATTGTTACTCTTTGTAATGTGGTTTGAGAAGACGTAGTAAGTGTGGAGGGAGTGGTATTTGAGATTGCGGGAGTATTTTGTAGATTATCTTGTTGAGTATGATTTATTGATGAATTTTGTCTTATTTCTGTTTGCATTGCACTATCATTGTGAGAATGGTTAGAAGGTGAAATATTTGGACAATTAGCTGCCTGGTGTCCAGTTAATTTGCATTTGAAACAATTTTCGTTTTGGGCTATAAATATGCGGTATGATGTTTGTTCCAACTCGATAATAAAAAATTCAGGTAGTACAAAGTTGTCTGGAAAAGGTGAAACGAAAATTTGTCTTCGAAAGCTTAGAATATGACTAAAGGCAGGATTGGTTGCTCCTATCCGTAGATATGATATGTCTGAGAGAGGATTTAAACCTAGTTTTATTAATTCGTCCATTATTATGTTAGAAGGTATGCTTGGACATACATTGGACAGAATTAAGCGGACTGATGGAGTTATTAATTTTCTCGCTTCTAGTATATTTCCATTTACTATTATTTTCTTTGTTTCTGCTATGAATTTATCTACTAGGTTTTTGGATGATAGATATATGCATATTCTACCGTTTGATATACGGGATGCGAAAATTATATTTTTCGGTTCTATATGCTGACTCAATCCTTCAAGATAGTCATTAATTGTACAATTCTCTAGAGTGTTAAACAAAATAGCTTGATCTCTGCTTGGGAATAATATACTACGTGGTTGACTAACTGCTTTTGAGTATGATGCATTTTGTGGTAGCTGATTGGAAGATGATATCTTTTAAATGGATTTTAAAATCCGACTAAAACCGGTGCTGTTTTACAGCTTTCGTTGTGATACCAGTTCATGTAAATTGAATAATACTTATAACTGATTGCAGTTGTTTACTTAAATATATAAATCCAAATAGATGAAAAAAGTATATTTTATCTACTCACGATTCCAATATTCAGTATACAAATCACTTTCACTTTTATACTTAATTACTTTTCTTAAGTTATTAAACCACTATAAAATTAACTTCTTTGCGAGCTATTTTAGATTAGACTCGAACATGATTTTGATTTTAATATAATTCACTATTTACATGTTCAGAACTTAAGAAATAATCGTTTAAATATTTAAATTTTTAAGAGAAACTTTGAAATGCGTCTAAACACTTTTCGGGCCGAACTTTAATAATATGTTATAGTATATTTGAAAAATAAGCTGGAGTAAATTCTCAGAATTCTAATCTTCGAACCCACATCTTCTAACTAAAACGTAATCTTAAAAGAAAAGTTTGCGTTAAATTTATTTGCATATTTAGAACGAAGAAATTAATCCAATCCAATACTGTTAATTGTGAGACATACAGTTAATATAAAATAATAAAATACAATAAATTATATTGAAACGTAAAATACATACACAAAAACTGTAAGTTTTTATAAATCCCTATTAATAATTAATAATATTCTTAATACTTATAATATTGGAAATAAGAATGAAAATTATATTAGCAATAAAAAAGTAAATAAATAAAAATAAACAATGAAGTTGACGGTAATTAGTTCAAATGTAAAATAAACTTCTGAGCTACAGTTTAAAGTTAAGCTTCCTCATATTCTGTTTCAAACGAAGTGTTATCCGATCCGGGATGAATTATTATAGGTTCTATCTTCTTCTTCTTCTCATGGCGCCGTCTCCTTTCGAAGATTGGCGATCCAAATGGCAATTGTAGTTTTGGAAACTGCTGCGCGAAAGATTTCTGCGGATGAGCGGTCGAACCATCTCCTCAGGTCTTTCAGCCACGAGTTCTGGCGTCTTCCTACTGATCTTTTGCCCTGTACTTTTCCTTCCAGTATAACTTGAAGTAATTCGTATCTTTCGCCTCTCAACACATGACCCACGTATTGCATTTTCCTCTCTTTGATTATTCTTAGTAATTCTTTTTGTTTACACATGCGACGAAGTACCTCAACATTAGTAACTCTTTGTACCCATGAAATCCTCAACATTCGTCTGTATATATACATCTCAAAGGCATCTATTCTTTTTTCTATTTCGGAGTCCATTGTCCAACTTTCACAGCCATACAGTAAGACAGAAAAAACGTAACATTTGATCATTCGGATTCTAAGTTGTAGACTAAGGTCTGATCTTGTAAAAAATCGGGATCATCGGTAATGGCTTGTAAAACTTTATCTGAAGTTGGTATTTGTTTGTTAAAAAAAAAAATGAGTGGACCATTCAACGAATTGCATTTTTGAAAAATTCATCCATATTCACTTTCGACAATTTTGGTCTTCCTGTTCTAAGTTCGGGTGGGGTTACACCAGCTGATTTTTCCTCTTTTAAAATGTTACATACAGTTGATTTTGAATATTCCATTACTTTAAACGAAATTTCAACTATACTATACACAGTATTGGAAGGATTGTGTTGCTTAAAATAATTGTAGACATTGACTATAACACTTTTTTCGTTAAGTGATAAATGATTCAATTTTTTTAACTGGTGTATAATCACACGTTAATTCCATATTCTATAAACTCACTATTCACTATTGCAAAAAACAACTCGACTTTTTCTATCTAAACTATCAAAACACCATTAACTAAATACCTATTTATTTTAAAAGTTTCTTTATTTCTTGTTATTTAATGGGTCATTATCATGACGACAAAAATAACCATAAATAAGGTTACTAAAATAAACAGATTTATATAAATATAATATGCTTTGAAAATGGTTTAAATATCTAATAAACCGAAACAAATAATGTGATTCCCTTAAAGTACGTCTTTGACTAGCTGAATAATCCCTAGCCTACTGTTCTAACAATAGCAGGTAACTAAAATTTACGATAGTCCATGTGACGTGGAAAAGATTCTATCTAAATAGTCAAACCCAACGTAAAATAAGCTAAAATATTGACGTTGTATGAAAAGCACACGTACTACAATATGCTTAACAATTCAGTTTTTTTTCTGAGAATTTACTCCAGACTTTTTTTTAAATATGCTATACTAGCTTTGTGTAAACAAAACAAATCATTATCTATCTATCTATCTATCTATCTATAGCCCAAAATCTATTCATGTGTTGAATATAGGCCTCTCCCATTTGTCTCCATTTGTCGCCTCTCCCATTTGTCTCCATTTGTCTCTGTCTTCTGTTTGTCTTTTCCACATCGGACCTGCGCTTTGCTCAATGTCATCTTTCCATCTCATTTGCGGTCGACTTCTTGATTTTTTTGCAGTATATGGTCTCCAGCGGCCAATTTCTTTATTCCAGCTTCCAACCTGATATCTTTCGTTATGCCCAGCCCATTTCCATTTTAATTTCAATGCATGTTCGACAGCGTCTGTTGTTTCGGGTTTCCATCTTATCCACTCGTTCCTCTTTTTATCTCTCAACTATATTCCCAACATTTGTCTTTCCATAGCTCTTTGAGTTTTCTTTATTCTATCTAAGTTGCTCTTGCTTTTTCTATTTCTTCTCTGGTTATGGGGGGTAATATTTCAGAGTTTACGTTCATTATTTTCTTTTTCAGGTTTTGTTGAGTTGTAATAGGTGGACTGTTTTTAGAGCTGTAGAGGTCACTATAATATTCCTTTGTTATCTTAGATATTTGGGTTCTGCTTTTTTCTATTACACCTTGTTTATTTTCCATCTCTATGATTTTATTTCTTCCTAGGTGGGACTTGATAGATCTTAAGTGTCTGTTTTCTTCTATAATCTTCTCGATTCGTTCTTCTTGATGCCGTTTGAGATCTTGTTTTATATGTCTTCTTATTTCTGTATTAAGGGTTTTATATTCAGTTGTATTTCTTTTATTTTCTTGTAGTAGGCTTCTCCGTTGTTGTAGCATGTCTAAAGATATGGCACTTAGTTTTGATTTTTTCTCTGATTTTGCTGGTGCTACTTCTAAGCTAGTCTTTAGAAGTTCTTTAGTGATGGCTTTGTTTAGTTGATCTAGATTTAGGTCTGTTAGCTTTAGTTCTTCAGCTGTTCTTAATTGTGATCCTATGTGAATCCTGAATCCTGTGAATAAAAGTGACCTTTTCGCTGATATTTATGATTAATAAAGCTATTCTTTCTGTTATTCCTACGTATTCCACAATTTTATGAGCGTATTTTTTCGAAATCAGAAAACCAACTCCATACAAATCATTATATTGTTTTTAAAATTAGATATTTAAATTAGCCTACATAAAGGAATGAAATTTAAAATAATTAAGGAATTCTGTAGTAAAATTCTGTAGTTTTGGTTTTGACAGTTAGCCTTTATTAACAATATTAGATTACTGCCTAACTAAATCATGGCAAACACAGATAAAGAATTGATTTACAAACAAACTTACATAATAATAATATAATCAATCAATACAAAACTCCAATTTACTTACAATAAGTAGGATAAAACAGTTTTTTAAATAATGGTGACAAGAACAAAACTAATTTATCTTAAATTTTCTTCTTATAGTGACTATCCAATTCGGATTTTGGCGACCATTATGGCAATCTGTATTTTGCAAACTGCTGCTCTAAAAAGATTTGTGGTTGTTGTGTTGAACTACGTATGTAGATTTTTCAGCCAGGAAATCCTTCGCCTTCCCTTTCAGACCCCACATTTGATTTTGATATCATCGGATTCTTCTGCCTCTGTACAGGCGATGTTTGATTCCAGTAAAGATTGCTAATAATTGAAGACCTTAGAGCAACAACGGGACATGCCACAAATAATGAGATAGATAATAACTATAAAATACGCGAGAGTTTTTACTCTAAACTAAAGGCGTCTAGATCTCGCTGGATTTAAGTTGATTCTAATAAATAAACTCGGCGTCCACCCTGGGTGGATTCTTACTTTTGACTGACTACATTTAAATTACAATTGCTATACCTATCAGGGGGTTGGTGGGGAACAACTTCGAAATTTCTGTTAGTTGGGTAAAACCACCTTTTGCATGTGTGCTACCCAGGATTTCCTGAATACAATTTTTCGGTGGGTAAAAACATCTTCTAAAGGTAAAAATTATGTTTTAAAATTTATCCAGAAAATCTATTGCGACTGCCTAAATGACTAACGTCTATGCCACTAAAAAAACCACTCTATTCGTCATTACATTAATAAAAACTTGTCGCGCCACACTCTATATTAGAGGAAGTCTACAAGTAGCACCAATTGATGCCAAAATTCCAAAATGGAAGCATAGGTAAAGATACTTTGGTCATTTTAAATCAATTTTTGATCTGCCGGTTCCTGGCAAAAGTAAGAGAGGAAGGACAAAAAAGACCTGGGAGAGTGATTGAGACATGCCATGTTAGTAAAAGGGTTTGGTATTGATATCGCCCAAGATAGAAACTTATGAATAAAGAAATCTAATTAAGGAAGCCGATACTGCATAGGGATAAGGGAGAATGACGATAATGATATCGTCTCTTCGCATGAAAAGTATACAATCTCCAAATTTTTACGAAATTGAGTTAAGTATATAGTAACGCTCAGTATCATCAATATTTTCTCTGGAATAGTGACAATCAATCGTAATTCAAGAAATATCCGCTAGGGAGCGCATTGGTTAGTTTTAAATTGGAAGGATCGTGCATCTCTTTCGCCCTAAAACGGTACAATCTTTAGTTATGTTCACGAATCGAGGAAGTGCGCACGATGTTTCGCTTAAAGAGTATACAAAACCAAAATATCAACTTGAAGGTAAGCTTTGTTTTTCATTAATAGTGTATAATTTCGAATTTATTTAACTTTGCACATAATATTTTCAAACATTCTTCTATTTAAAATCATGTAATTTTGAAATTGTTTAGTTTTCGTGAAAAAATTTACTGGTATATGATGCAATCTTTATCAGTGTAATAGTATATTTCCGTAATTGTATACTGTTTCAGATAAAGTTGAACAAAAAATTGATTTAGATTCGTAATTGTATTGTTTTAATCACAAGATTCACATCGGACTGTGTTTAATCATGATATTGTATTCTTTTCGACGTATTATTTACCGTTAGTTTTCTGTTATGTTTTTGTTACTGCCGATTTTCGTTAATAAATATTTTTATTTTTTAGATTCAGCGATTAGAACTGATAGCGATTCTGACTTAACAAATTCTTAAAACGATTATGACTCAGGTGATAGTGTAGCAGATCCAGATTTTAATCCAATGACAGAAAAAGCTTCAAACAATTTCGATTCGCAACCTACTGCAAAGGAGCAATTACTACCGTTGCAGTCTCAAACAACGCAAACAAATTCACCACCCAAAAAGACACATAAAAGCAAAGCTAACCCAAAAACCAAATACCAAATGGAAAACAAATGTCTTAAAACGGTTGCAACATTCAAATAAGAATTATGCTACAAAAACTAAAGTCTTGAATGCTAAATCTGTTAAGCCTACTTGTGGAGATAAATGTAGACAAAAATGCACAACTTAGTTTATTCGTCTTCCGGGTTTGGACCGTGTCATTTGTGAGTGACCCAAAAGTGGGTTCATCTCGACGTTTCGCTACAATTGTATGTAGCTTCTTCAGGAGAACAAAAAAAGAAAAAGAATTTACGGTCCATCTGCCCCAGAATTTACGGTCTTCCCAAAATCCATAAAGACAACGTACCTCTTCGTCCCATTGTGACTACGATTAACTCTCCTACCTACACACTCGCAAAGTACTTGTCGAATCAGTTTAAGACCTATACTGGTCGTACCTCTTCTTATGTCCGAAATTCCACACATTTCATCACCTTAATCTCCTCCCTCACGGTCGATCCCCAAGACATTCTCGTCAGTTTCGATGTATCATCCCTATTTACCAATATCCCCATACATGACTCTCTAGTTGTTCTGCGAGATCACTTGACCAATGATAACAAGTCTTTGGTTTTGGCAGATCTTGCGGAAAAATGCCTCCTTTCAACATATTTTTCTTTTAGAGGCAATTTCTACAAACAAATATCTGGAACACCAATGGGTTCTCCCCTTTCTCCTGTCATTGCTGACATTTTCATGGAAGCCTTTGAGTCTTTAGCCCTAGAATCTTACCCCTTAAAACCAAAAGTCTGGTTCCGCGACGTTGATGATACATTTATCATCTGGCCCCATGGTCAACATACCCTTTCTCCCTTCCTAGATCATCTTAACTCACAACATCCGAGTATAAAATTCACAATGGAAGTAGAAAATAATCGGTCCCTTCCCTTTCTCGATGTGTTAGTCACCTCCAAGCCCAATGGCCGATTGAGTCACTCTGTTTATAGAAAAAAGACTCACACGAATCATTACCTACATGCTTCAATCACACCACCATCCTGTCCAAAAGAATTCTGTGATCAACTCTCTCATCCATCGGGCCATTTCGATTTCTGAACCTGACAACCTTAGAGAAGAACTTGGCCATCGGCAAAAAACCCTTGTCGCCAACGGTTACTCCAAGTCAAAAGGGATTCACTCCCCGCCTCTCGACGCGTTAGTGTTCTGAGCTGTTGAACGTGAATCCCTGTCCTGGCATTTGGTTTTCACCTCTGGCTGCGTTAAGTAGTTGAGTTACTGTGACCAATTGCCCATCTTGGTAGTTAGTATTCGCCTCTGGTTGCGTTGAGTAACTGAGTTACCGTTGCTAACTACCCATCTTCCTGTCTTTTGTTTTCTTTTTCTTTTTTTGTTCTCCTGAAGAAGCTACATACAATTGTAGCGAAACGTCGAGATGAACCCACTTTTGGGTCACTCACAAATGACACGGTCCAAACCCGGAAGACGAATAAACTATAATTCTGACTCTGGCCGTGGAAGCCTACGATTTCATATGCACAACTTAATTTACGGCAGAGCAACGGACACAAATTTTTTATGCATACTATGCTTTACCTGATGCATTGCATAAGCATACCTTCATTACTTATAGCATCGAGGAAATAAAGCCAAAATATGTATACAAATCTAGCAACAGACCAAGAAAAAACAATTTAAAATTATTCTTTAAAGATTGTTCGCTAATTAAAGATTGTAGATCGTCGCTAATTGTTACTGTTTATGATCTTCAAGCATCATTGCCTTGTCCAAAAGGCAAAATTTCAACTTCTTATTACGTCTCGAAATTAAATGCTTACAATTTTACCATCTTCGATTTGAAAACAAAAGATGTTGAGTGTTTTTTCTGGCATGAGGGGCAAGGCAACAGAGGAGCTAACGAGATAGCCATATGCGTTTTTAAGCATATGCAGGAGTTATATGCAAGTGCAAATGAAGATATAGACATCATTTTTTATAGTGATAACTGCACAGGTCAGCAAAAAAACAAGTTTTTAATAAGTATGTACATTCAGGCTGTGGCAGTAATTCCTACCCTTAATTCAATTACTCACAAATTTCTCATTAAAGGGCATACGCAAAATGAAAATGATTCTATTCATTCCGTAATTGAGAGAAACATCAAAAAAGCCCTTAAATCTGGACCTATATATACTCCTGATCAATACGTTTCTTTAATAAGAACAGCCAAGAAATCCGGTAATCCTTACAATGTAAATGAATTTACATTGTAAGGATTTACATTGTAAAATTTTACAAGTTACAAAAGCTAATCGTGGCAGTTTTTTTTTATAAGAATTCATACAGTCAAGAACATTTTAAAATGGTAAAAGGTGCATCTGGTAATTCAAAAGCTCTAAGAGAAAACCATTTATTTAAATCAATATACCACGTACCTATTAAAATTTCACAGCAGAAGAAAAATAGTTTATGGGGTTTACTGCAAAAAAAACCATTCCTGGTTATTATCTTGGATTCTATGAAAATCTTTAAAAAACTTTCCCGTTCCTTTTAATTTGTTTTTACTTTAATTGATTGTTTGTATTTAATAGCAAATGTGACTTTGTTAAATAAAGAGTTTTGCCTTCGGTACACTCACTTCTAAGACTAAGTTTCATTGTAAGGTTAAATTTTTTTTGTACGTTGTAAATTCTTACGTTTGTGCCATATTACTTTTTGTTATAATATTTTTGAGAATAAAAATTTGCTTATAATCCTAATTTTTCATTTTACAAACCTTATTTTATCATAATAGTACTTTTTAAACATCTGTATAATAATGAAAATTAATAATATTTTCTCTGAAAAAGTAGCAAAATTCAAAACATCTTATTTTAAAAAATTGTTTTTTATTATTATTATTTATATGTTTAAAATATTTTCATGTTTTTTCGACATAGAAAAGATACAACTAATAAAAACTAAAACAAAAACCTGCCAATGTTTATTGTGGAAAATTTTATTTAGCGATAAATCTTAAAAATGCTCTCCTGAAAAGTTTGTAAATTTTGAGATTGTACAGTTTTCATCCGAACGGACGATATGTAAAATATTTTAAGTTGTATATTTTAAATATAAAATATTTATTTATATTACAAAAAGTTATTTTAACTAATTAACAAAAATACTTACTGTTGCCAATAATATGTTAGCAATATGATTATTATTGTAAAAGCGCCAAATCTTCGGATTGTAAGCTATCGCAAAGACCAAAGAAAATTCATTTATGACAAACACACACGTGAATAATTCGAAGGAAAATAATAATTGATCGGTCAACCCGTTGAATCGTACAATTTCCTTGTGAAGCATTACTAAATTTAATTTAATTAACTTTATTTCTTCTAGATAGGATACTTTATAGGATATTTGCTTCAAAAATATATCTTTGATGGCTTTTATTAGAAAATCAAATCTTTTGACAAAAATATTGCAGATCTCACAAAAAACTATGTATAGATACAGAACTTGCATATGTATAATAATCGAGTTTATATCTCGAAAAAGGTTTTTTATTGAAATATCTAGAAAAAGTTTAAAACGTGTTGCTTGAATTATTATTAAGGGAAGGCTTATCAAAAAAATCTGAACGCAGTAGGTTAATATATTCTTTTCTCTTCCAGATTTATCAAGCTCGTTCATGTTGTTCATAAATTTTTCCCAGTTAATCTTATTTCTTATTTTACAACAGATATAAGATATATTAAATATTACAAATGTAACCGAATGGATAGCCGTAAAACCAATTGTTCCATAATCCACAACCGTATATGTGGGTAGTCCTGTACAATCTAAAATTTCTAAGTAGAATATTGTTGTTAATAGTATAATCCAGATCATTATACAAAGGACTTTGGAAACAGCGTTTTTATAAGGAAAAGGGCCAAAAACACCTCCATATTTATACAATAAACTTAAAACGAATAAATTCGACTTAGGATCCATATAAAGACAGGTCAGAAAGGCAGGTCTATATAAGAAATAATGAATCAGTTTTATAGTACATTTACAACACGTTTAAGAGTAGAACAATATTCAATTTATGTCTTTTGGTGCAATCCATTATACAAAAAAATATCATTTATTATTAAATTGTTTGGTAAAGCTATTAGTGATAATGCAAAGCAAATTATCTTTATACACTGCGCGTCAAGAAAAAGAGGCCACCTAATTTTGTAAGAATTTTTCAATAACTTTAAGTTTATACAATTTATTTTACTGTAACTAAATTCCCACAATGCAAAAACACTTTTAGCGTCTTTTAGGCACTGACAAACGGTGCCGATAGGTCAATTAAGGGTAGGCATAATCAGGGCCGCCGCTAAGGTATTGGCCGCCCGTGTGCAACTTAATATTTGCCGCCCTCCTTCCAACACTGCTCGAGGATATTTGTCTAAGATTTTCTTCTGCAATCCAATGTGTTTACCACGCATATTGGTTCCATTATCGTAATTCTGTTCACGCAAATTATTAATATTTATATTTAATTCATTCAGTTTATTTTCTATAAATTGAAACAGACCTTGTTCAGTTACGTCAGTTACAGAAGAAAAGCCCAAGAAGTATTTAAATATCTGAACTGGTGTTGAAGTTGAAACACATCTTACTACAATTGTTATTTGTTCTACGTGCGTTATATTTGGGGTACAATCTAATATGATAGAAAAATATTTAGATTCTCGAATTTGTTTTAGGATAACGTTCTGAACAGAGTTTGCCAATCAATTCATTTTGATGTTGCCATCCTAAATAATGTGGTTTATTTGTACTCTTGGATTCCACACGACGAAGATGCTCTGATAATACAGCGTCAAACTTAGAAAATATTTTCAACTAACTGCAAATAATTTCCATTATTTGGTTCAAATAACTTATTTAATGATCCTCTAAAAGTTAATCATTGTTTAGATAAAAATTTTACAATTTATAATAATCTTTCAACAACAGCGCCCCAATGTTTTTTCTCCATTTCATATAATTTTTGATGAGCAGAGACAAGTGTAAATCCTTTTTTAATGCTGTAGATAGTTCAAACAGTTTTTGAGAATATTTTATGAGCTGCACCGGATTCATGTCTTTTTAAAATAATAGCTAAATGTTGCCAGTCACTTACCCCATTAATTCCACTAAGTAATTGTCGGCTGCTTTCATCACAATAAAACAGTTTACAAGGTGCACAAAAAACACTATTTAGTGATAATGAGTAAAGTAACCACGGGCGATGAATTTTTTCTTGATTAGTTAATATGCGATAATAATAAGTTTCTGAAAATTTGCTGAGGATAATTTTCAACAACAAGTTGAACTTCACTTGGATTCATATTTGCAGGCCATTTTCCGAGATCATCTGAAACCAAGTATATGCTGGAGCTTCCTACACTGTAATCCAGATTAACTGGAACATTAATTGTTCTGTCTTGGTTGGTGGTTTCAGGTTCAGGCGTTTCAGCATCAGCACTCCCACTATCGCTATTATTGTCATCAAATCCTCCGTCTCTATCCGCAGGAATATTCAATTGTTTGGTACTTTTTTCTATGGTTTGGACTTCGCTTGGAGGACCTAAATTTATATCCGAGTCTTATATATTTTCATGTATATTTTTTGCACAGTTTTTGCCTCTTTTATTTTTCTATATTGAAATCCTGAAAGTCGTTTTCTTTTTCTTTCGGACATTTTAAAATTATCACTTGAGAACAAAGCCAAAAACACTTCAAATAAGTTGTCCAAATAATGTTTCTCCAAATAATAGGTAGCCGTAATGCGTATACGAATAAAATTGCTCTGATCTCGACGTTACTTCGAAATACAGTACCTTCTGTGCAGAAGAAACGGGTACACTACTATATTTTACAAACAAAATCGTTTATCAAAAGCGTGTCTAAATTCATCGAATTCTCAACTAAGACTGAATATAAGACATATTAAACCATCTATAAACATAACCATAGGAACAATATTATAACAGAAACTTTACAACCACTTGCCTAAATTCTTTTAAAGCATCTACGTGTAAAATCCCAAATAACTGAAGTCCCAAAGGCGCCAGCCGCTTTGAATTAAAAAGTATTTCTGAAACTGCTTAATGACTGTACCTGAAAAAGGGCGGCAGTTCATACAATAAATAATATTTTCTGACTTTTTTTTAGATTAGGATGAAAAAAAGAAGTATACATGATAAATGAAACGCATTTGAGTATTATCACGTACTGAATAATTATTATTTTTTGGAATATTAGAGTTTACAGAATTATCTGAATCATTACTATTTAATTATTTGAATTTATTTTCGTTTTAAAAAAGTATTATCATCAGTGGACTGCTTTTGGCCGCCCCTATTGTTGGCCGCCCGTGTGCGATGCACACTTGGCACACATGGTAGCGGCGGCCCTGGGTATAATAAGTTTTCAGAATTGATATCAATTTTACGACTTCGGATAATGCACGTGTTGAATATGGCTATTCTGTTTTTCAAAAACCTTTCGTCGAGAAGAATCACGACGGTCAGATAAGACCGTTTATTACAACGCACTTCTTTGTAAAATCGGTTCTTTACGGCTAGATTGATCCAAAACCGTTTTCAAAATGCTAACGGGTGGACTTAAAGCACTTCTACCGTGAGAAGAAGGTTGAGGAAATTTGATCTAAGGGCTCGCTGTCCAGCAACAGGACCTTTGTTAACAGCAGCACATCGACAACGCCGACTACAGTTTGCTAGAGACCACAAGCATTGAACGATAGAAGATTGAAAAAATGTTTTGTTTAGTGATAAGTCCAGGATGGTTCTTTATGGCTCAGATGGTCGCATTAAAACATACAGAAGACGTGGGGAACGACATGCTGCTTGTGTTCGACGACTACGTGTTGCTTTTGGAGGAGGTTCGGTAATTTTTTGGGCAGGTATGTCATTGGAGGGCCGTACTGATCTCGTATTTATTGATAGAGGAGCTCTGGAGCTTTGCTGGGTTTGTCGGCGAAAACTTTATTTTTATGCAAGACAACGCGCGGCCACACGTAGCCAGGATGGTCACGCAATATCTGGAAACTGTCGGTGTGCGACACATGAACTGGCCGGCTCAAAGTCCAGATTTGAACCCGATTGAACATGTTTGGGACCAACTCAAACGAAGGGTAAGAAACAGAATACCTGCTCCAATAAATCGTGAGCAGCTTCGGTTGGCGCTCATGGAAGAATGGGAAGCTTTTCCTCAAAACGACATCCAGAATTTCATCAATTCAATGCCAAATCGAATGAGGAGTGTAATTCACAATAGCGGTGATAATACACAGTATTAATAATCACGATTTAATTGTAATATTATAAAGAAAACAGAAAAAATGTACAATGTTAATTGTTTTTATTTTTCAGTAAAATCATTATTTTGGAAGAATATATTTTTTGACATTTGTTATTTAAAAAATGATTGTATACTGCTTTAAAACATATTTTTAAACATTACACAAACATCAAATGACAATCACTTTGTGGTATGATTCGTAAAAAATTAAAAAATGGCAAAAATTTTAAGTGGCCTCTTTTTCGTAACGCGCAGTGTATACTTATAGAAATCTCTTAACACGATTGTCTAAGTTAATATTCAAAACCACTGAACCGATTCCGCTTCTACAGTTGTATGTAATTTAATCTGTATATACAAGTCCATGGTTCTTTACCCGTGCGTCATTAATACCTGGTGAGATAAAACACGTACTTTTTATCTAGCATCATTGTCTTCTATGCATGAAACTAAAGACAAACCAGCTACCGCATGTTGTTAACTAAAGACACATGTTATTTCTATGAACACTCTAGACTGAGTCAATCGAAAAGAGATAGGTAAAGATCTTTTAAAACCTCGCGGACCTCGTAAATACGCATGCCCGAAAAAATAAATGGACCCTAAAAACATTTACCATTTTAATTTCATAGGAAATTAGGCGACAGGGTAGGATTTGCACCTGCTAATGATGTCGAGTATTTCCAATAAACGCAACATATTATGTTTCTTTAATCTTAAACATTTCAGTTAGTCATCGCATTTTTATTTTATCCGACATTGAAAGATGTAATAAAAATTTACGACTTCCCGTCTTCACTGCCGATAAGAATTGCTGTGTAAAAATGTAAAATATTTACATTGCACTAATTTGGCTTATAAATAAACCTTTTAAGAACTGCAAAAAATCTAGGGGACAAATAAATAACAAATCAATGTATGACAGAAAAATAATAGTATTTTGGTTTTAAATTCAACAAAACATGTTTATACAAGAGGTCGCTCATGCAAAAATTGGTACTAATTTATTCAACAATTTTGTATAAATCCATTTTTAGGTTGTGATAGGGGTCTCAAACAACTAAAAACAAATTTTTTAAATTAAATAAGCCCAAACTAGGGTATAAGAAACTGATAGAACAAGGTTTGGTGAATTCAAAAATAATTGTGTGTTTTTGAGGCTTCAATCATCATTTTTCGTTTTTTTTTCAGTTTTAAATTGTTTATAAGTTGAAAACTATCAACTTTAGAGAAAAATTACAATTGACCTTTTTTATTAAAGTAATAAAAATATTAAAGCTATTTCGCTAACGCAAAAACTAGTTCATCTCTGTCTCGCTACGATACCGCATTGAAGAGAACTGCGTGTTTTTAGCAATGCCTGATTTTATTGTTTCGTTCGTAGATTGACGTCACTAAATGATTACGTCAGGTCCACGACATTATGAATTATCTCTACAAAAAGACGCTTGGGGACGTTTTGAGATTTTAAGTACAATTTGTAAAGTTTTTGGTTTGTTTTCGTCCTGTTTTTGCATTTAGAAGTTATTTATATTACACAAACAGTTGTTATCACAACTAATTTTATATTGGAGTTTAAAATTTTATGGAAAGTGTGTTTTATTTTGTCATTAATTTACATACAAAGTTACCCCCATTCACACAGTTAAGAAATGGTTTTGTTTAAGTTTTCACAGAAGTAAAAGAAATGACAAAAAGAAAATATTTTATCGATTTTTTAGATATTGCCTGAAAAAACTCTTACCTCAAAAGCACAAGAACTTGTTTTAAATTTAATCGATTAAAAAGGAAAAGACAGTCAAGATTTGATTTTCGAAAATTAGTCTACGATTTAAATCGATTACTTTAATTAGAAAAAAGTAATGGGGGACCGTTGGAACCGTTGTCATGTGTTCAAGAGCAACAAAAAGTACAATTTTCAAATGTACACTATTATAAAGCTCATGATAAGCATGTGTATATTATTTATTTTCCAACTTTATTATATAACAAAATATTTATAATTAGGAACTTTTTATTTTTGGTTTTTTCTCAATTAAAATTAAAAATATTAATAATATTTTAATTTTGTTTTAAAGATACAATATACGAAAAAGAAAAGAAAAAATCCTGTTTTATCTTCTCTGGTAAACAGCAGACCTCGTTTAAAAACAAACACTACTGATTTATCTGAGGTCAAGAAAATGGCAATTCGAAATACAATATACAGTGCTAGTCAAAAGTACCTTCCCCCCTCGTATCTTTTGAACGGTTATTGTTATAATAGCGAAATTTGGAGGGAGGTAATAAACAGACGTAGGCTTCTCAACTGGTCATAACAGGTGACGTAATAGTGACAGATGACGTTACAGCGCCACTGTGACAGACAATTTTAAATGGGATCTTATGGCAAGTGATACCGCGTTTGAAAGGTATTAAAAATACCTATTCAGTCATAATAATTTTGTTTGAGTTTAAGCTCATTTTGTTGAATAAATACTAAAATTGTAGCTTCTCATTTAATTAATAAATATTTAACAACCAGTTCTTATAGTAAGTGTTCAAAATGTGCTCCATCTACTTCCTGACAGTAATGCATCCTATTTCTAAACCCTCACCGTACTCGTTCAAATGTGTCGGAAATTGCCCCACATTCTTCAATAATTCGTTGTTTCAAAATGTTAGTATTTTCGGGTGCTGTAGCGTAAACTTTAGATTTTAAGTATCCCCACTGAAAAAATCTAATGGTGTGAGGTCCAGTGACCAAGCTGTCCATTCTGTCGTACCTCGTCGTCCAATCCATCTACCACGATATTTCTCTTCTGGATAACGTCTTACTGCACCATAATGGTGTGCAGTAGCACTATCTTGTTGAAACGTTATTTCCAAGTTGCCGAATTGATCTGGATTATCCTTCAGAATTTCAAGTATTAACGGTTCAATGGCATTTTGTAACATCTCCAGATACACTTCACCGCTTAAGTTAGTATTGACAAAAACAGGCCCACTTAGTGCCTTCCCAAAATACCTGCCCAAACTTTTTTTTTTGGAAATTGAGTATGTGTTTCACGAAAGACGTGAGATTTTCCAATACCTCACATTGTGTGTGTTAATATTTCCATTGAGGGAAAAAGTACTTTCTTCACTAAAAAAAATTGTTTTTATGTAATCGGGCTGTTGGTTAATTTTATTGGATATATTTTCACAGCATTCTAGTCTTCGGTCGGGGTCATGATCTGAAAATTGGTGTACAATTTTTAATTTGCATGGATGAAATTTGTTTTCAGCCAACACTCGGTGTACTGTCTTTTGAGTGATTCCATAGATATATGCAACTTGGGCTATAGAAGAAGTAGGGTTCACTACCATTTCTGAAATTACGTCAATTTTTTTGTCATCACTAATTGTTGGTCGACCAGATCGTTTGACATCTTGAACACTACCTGTTTGTTTAAACTTCCGAAAAAGCTTCCTCAAATAAACTCTCGATAAATTCCCTCAGATCCATTCTTCTTTGGTTTTTATGATTTTGTTTTGGATGGTTCTCTGGGTTTCTTTATATTCTACTTCATTGCGGTTTTTGTAAGATCTTCTTACGTCCGTCAGTTCTAGGATTTCTTCTGTCATCCATGTATTCTTTGTTTTTCTTGTGTTGTCTTGTAGTTGTTCTGTTTGTATAGCTGTGATTGTTGTTTTGAAGGTGTGCCAAATTCTTTCTACTGATTATTCTGCTATCGCGCGTGCTTCACTGAATTTTTCTTTAAGTGTATTATTGAGTATTTTCTCTGTCTCTGCCAGCTGGATCTTTAAGTTTTTCGAGGCTAGGTTTTATCTTCTCTCTGCATTTGATTTTCTTCAGTTTAATTGAGATTCTATCGATAACAGGATTGTGGCCGAAACCGATGTCCGTCCCGGGATATGTTTTAACTACCCTGATTCTATAATGCTTGTCAATTAATATATGTATAATCAATCTGGTTTCTTATTATGTAGTTTTGATTATCTGATTATCTCCAGGTGCTTTTCATGTATATAATCTTCTTTTTGGTAGTTTAAACCAAGTGTTTGGGATCATTACATTGTCTTCTTGGTAAAAAATTGGATTCCTTTCGCTACTCATAAATATTACTATCCTCTCTTTTTCGAGTTTGCTCAAAATTACTTAGTAGGAATTTAATAAACTCATCGTATAATTTAAATTGTTTATTACCGTTTTGTCTTGGCAAATTTTAGTTTTTTGGTTATTTGTTTTTTATTTTTATTTATATGCCTTATAAAAAATTAAAATTACTGAAGAAGTAATTAAAGCCCTTAATGTCAAACGTGATAATGCCAAGCAATCTTTGACGAAATATGAAATTTTTTTAAATAAATACTATCCTAAAAAAGATTTTCTATGCTTAGAAAAACAGTATCAGGACATAGAAAATGTTATATAAAGTTAAAAAATATTTCTAAAAATTAGTATTTATGCAGTGTGGTAGTTGTTTCCTAAAAATAAACGTTGAATAAAAAGCCATGACCTGCAATCATTTACGTAATTGACTACCATCTCTAACTAAGTGATAATTAGTTCTTTTTACCGAGGATGCCCTCTTTTTATCTGCTTCAAAGCATCTAGTCCTGGAAAGTGCTTGTGTTCGTTTATTTCTGTAATAATCCCGAAATTGTACAAACATTCAGGATATTCGGGTTGTGGATACGTGCTTGCCAGTCGTTCCCAAACTGCGGAGAAAACAATTAAAGTAATCGACTTGCTGCATTTCGAATACCAATCAGAACATGCACATATTAGGGCGTAATTTACATGCTGTAGCTAGTGTTGTCTGACTCATTACGATAACGTTTTTTCTTAACATTTACTCCAATCAAAAAGAATTAACGAATTTTTATAGAAACTTTAAAGTTTTCTTAATGTAAAAATAGACAAGACAAACGAAGGGATAATTGAATTGAATTGACAATTAACATGATACGAATGTGTAAAGGAGTGAGAAAAATTAAGACAGAATTGATAAAAACACAGCTCGAGCCGTTAGTCGAGGTGCTCTACATAATTCTTCTTTTTGGGCCTCATCAGAATTATCCAGTGTTGGCAAACGCTTTACAGTCTACTCTCATATATAAAAAAGTTGTTTGTGTTTCGTCTTTCACCTCCTGGACCTTCTATTACTCAACAAGCCAGTCTAAATCTTTTACTAAAAGAATAATCCATCATCTTCAGTTCAATTAATAGGCGACATGAAAGGAGCCTCTACGTAGATTACGATCACATGTGAAAGCAATCGGGCGTCCCTTGAAAACGAGTAATGTCAGCTAATCCTTTCACCACTAGTGCACCCACACAGATGCAAACGCAACCAAAACGGTTTTTGTCAAGACTCTCTCTCTTGTCGTTTCCTCATTGCTGAGGATCGTGATTTCCTACAATGCGGGCTGTCAATTCTCTCCATCTCTTGCGATTTTGGGCTGCTCTCATGGACTCGGAAAACGTCTCTCCAGTGGCTTTCTGTACTTGATCTGACCATCGGATAGGTGAGCGTCCTCTGCCTCTACGTCCTTCTACGTTTCCGCACACAATTAGTCTTTCTAAGTTGTCATTGTCTCTTCTCGCAATGTGGCCAAAAAACTTTAAAACATTTGCAAGACACTAAGAGGAGAGTCTGGTCTGAATGTTTAGCTCTTCGAGAATCGACTGATTGGATCTGTGCTCCGTCCACAAGACGCGTAGCATTCGTCTCCAGTACCACATTTCGAATGCGTCAATCCTTTTCCTATCCTCTGATTTTATTGTCCATGTTTCGGCACCGTAACTGAAGATTGAAAAAATGAGTGTCCGTACCAGTCTCATTTTGAGTTTTTTGGATAAAGAGCGGTCCTTCCATATTTTTGACAGTCGACTCATCGCGTTCTTGGCCATCCCTATTCTTCTGCGAATTTCCGTATGGGAGGAGGCTGCATTGCTTAAGGAAGATCCTAGATACGTGAACTCGTCTACTTTCTCTAGGGCGCCTGTTGTTTGGAGGATATTCGCGTGGTCCACAATCGTGATTTTTGTTGTCTGATTATTATTCTTGAGCCCACACTTGTTGCTTTCGGTTTCTACTCTCTTTATCAGTCTCGACATCTCTTCTTCAGCTGTTGCTATCAGTGTTGTATCGTCTGCGAATCTTAAGTTTGATATCTTTTTTCCTGCAATGGAGATGCCGCCTCTTCATCCATCGAGTGCGTTCCTCATTATGTATTCTCCATATAAATTGAACAGGTCTGGAGATAGTATGCACCCTTGTCGTACACCTCTGCTGGTTTTGAAGGTATCAGATTGCTGGTTTTCAATTCTTATTTTAACTGAGTTATCTTCGTATAAGTTTTTAATTAATATTGCCAAATGATCTGGAACTCCCATCTCATGAAGAACTGTCCAGAGAACTTCCCACTTCACACAATCAAATGCCTTTTGGTAATCTAGAAAACAGATTATTATTGGAATTTTAAATTCGCGGGCCTTTTCTATGAGCTGCCGCATATTAGGGATTTGCTCTCTCGTACCCTTCCCTTTGACAAAGCCTGCTTGTTCTTGGGGAATTTGTTTGTCTAAGTATTGTTGCAAACGGCGTTTAATGATTCTTAGTAATATTTTGCTTGGATGGGAAATCAGTGAGATGGTACGATAATTACTACACTTTGTAGTTGTTCCTTTTTTATGGATTGGTATGCACAATGATGTGCGCCATTCTCTGGGCCACTTTCCGCATCTCCAAATTTTATTACAAAGTTTCCACATTATGTAACATCCTTTCAAGACTACTTCAATTAATATTGAAGGACTATCAGCAAATAAAGAAGATCTACTTTCTAATATGAGAAGAGAATAAGGTATCGCTGTTCTACTAGTTCTACTAGTTCAAAAAACCCATCGAGGTACTGCAAGCCGCAGACCAAGGATTCGAGGTATGAGACCTATACTGGAGAGACCACATGACCAGTATGTTAGCGTAGTCTTCGTCAGACCAGATACCGACATAGTTTCCACATCTTTAACATATCGAGATGAGATCGAGTTCCTCACAGTGGAACTAAAGTCTTGTACGGCAACAATCACAGCAAATAAAATTCTTAATTCTTACTGGGTGACTTCAACTATCACAGTATCGCATGGGGGTAAAACGAATCAGAATATTCATGATCCTAAACAGCCTCTGCGTCTTTCAACACCTAAGATGGCGCAGAGGTTACAAACCAGACAATATATTTGTCAGCGACAGGATTGGAGACCTGGTGACAAAAATTGTTGGAAGCGCCCTCCCAAAAACACAGCACAGAGTAACAACTTGCTTTTTGAACGTGACAATCAGATACGAAGTTGTTACTTTCAAGAGAAATTTCAATTTCACTAAAGCAAAATGAGAAAAATTCACTGAAGCATTAGATCAGGAAGTTTCCCACCTAGGACCGTGCGCTGATTCATAGATAAATTTGTACAAATCGTAAAACAAATATCACGAAAATATATTCCTAGAGGTTGCCGAACCGAATACATAGCGGGACTAAATAAAGAATTTAACCCCTACTTAAAAGATACGAGCAGCTATATGAAGACGATCCCTTTTCTGAAGCAACAATACAGGCCGGGGAGGAAGTGCTACATGCGATACTTGCCAACAGAACGGATAGGTGGTGCAAGCTGCCCACGAGTCTAGACATGAAGCAAAACAGCAGATGCACTTGGAAATTAATTCGGAAACTTTGCAACAATCCCGCTACCCCGGCACCCAATCTGACAAAAGTTACACCCGATCAGATAGCCCATCGGTTCATCAAGGAAGAACAAAGTGAGAGTACGATCCACCAAATGAAAGATAATAAAGCGGCTGGCCTAGACGATATAAGAACAGAACAAATAAAGCCAAAATCCAAAAACCCCACTTTGGGGTTTTTGGACCAAAACCACCTGTGGACTACCTGTTCGAAAACTGGAACAATACATGGAAATCCACACCATCAAAGCTTCAGGAGATAAAAAATAAGCTTGGATCGTGGCAGCCACCCGAGGTATACAGACGAAAGCAAATACTTATTTCTCGTTTATATCTTAAACTTCTTCTTCTTCTTCAAGTGTCCTGTCCGTTGCGAACGTTGGCTATTAACATGGCAATTCTGATCTTATTTGCGGCGCTTCTGAATAGTTCGACCGATGTGAGCCCGAACCACTTCCTCAGATTTTGGAGCCACGAGTGTCTTCTCCTGCCTGGCCCTCGCTTACTGTCTATTTTTCCCTGGACAATCAATTGCAGTAGACGTTACTTATCGTGTCTCAATATGTGGCCTAGATATTCAAGCTTTCTTTGTTTAATTGTATTCACGATTTCTTTCTCCTTTCCGATTCTTTGGATTACCTCTGTGTTGGTGACATGTTCGGTCCAGGATATACGAAGAATGCGTCGGTACACCCACATTTCGAATGCTTCTAGTTTTCTCGTGAGCGTCTCCGTCAGCGTCCAGGCCTCCACACCATACAGTAAGATCGGAAAAATGTAGCATTTAACTAGACGTAGTTTTAGGGGAAGAAGCAAATCCCTTCTTATGAGGAGCTTTTTCATATTGCTAAATGCTGCTCTAGCTCGTTCTATTCTCGCCTTAATTTCTGTGACCTGTTCCCATTTTGCATTTACGTTGCTGCCAAGGTACACATAAGATTCTACATGGTCAATTAGTATGTTACTTATCCGTAACTGTCCAGCAGGCTGTTGCTTCCTGCTTATCAGCATCCACTTTGTCTTCTTGAAGTTGAGGCTCAGGCCGTATTCCTCACTAACTGAATAAACTCTTTCCATTACCTGCTGTAATTCGTCTATGGTACTCACAAGGATCACCGTGTCGTCGGCATATCTTATATTGTTCGTTAACTCGCCGTTTATTTTTATGCCCTCATTTGCATTTTCCATACATTTATTAAATATTTCTTCGGAATAAATATTGAATAGGAGTGGGGATAATATACAACCCTGACGGACACCTCTTTTGATCTGCACACTTTTAGTGAGTTCGTTGCCAATTTTTGCTCTTGCTGTTTGACCCCAGTATAGGTTTGCCACAATTCGAATGTCCTTGTCGTCAATACCTGTCTTTCGCAGAATATCTGTCAATTGTTCATGATTGACATTGTCAAATGGTTTTCTAAAATCCACAAAGCACAAATACACATCCTTATCGACGTCTCTACACCGCTGTATAAGCACCTGGAGAGCGAAAATTGCTTCTCTAGTTCCAAGTGCTTTCCGAAAGCCAAACTGCGATCTATCAATATTTGACTCACATTTATCATATATTCTTCTATGAATGATCTTAGTGAACGCTTTAGTGACATGATTAATCAAGCTTATAAGCCGGTAGTCATCACAGATCTGGGCATTTGGTTTCTTCGGGATTGTAATAAATGTTGACTGCAGCCAGTTCTCCGGGATTTAACCGCTATTATATGTTGTTAAAAAGTTCAACTAGATTATCAAGGAACTGTTTGTCTGATTTACATAGGATCTTTAATATTTCGCAGGGTACATTGTCCGGACCTACTGACTTATTGTTTTTTAGTGGTGCAATGGCATCTTCTATCTCCGATTTAAGGATTCAGGTCCTGTTTCTCCTTCTCCATATAGGTGATCATCAGTCCTGTCAGATGCAAATAATTTTTCTATGTATGATTTCCATGTTTCATCCATCTCCATGTTCTAATATCTTGAAACATACCCAGTTTTCTCATGATCATTTATTGAAAAAAGAAGAACGTCGAATTTGTGATCAGTGCAGTTCACCTCTTAAAACACTATCGAGAACCTACTTTTACTTTTAAAAAACTTTAATTTACTAGCGAAGTGCAACGGACTGTTTCCTTTCCATTCCGCTAATAACTTTATTAGGTTAAAGCGGGTTTTTCGTAAATAAAAAAAAAAAAAAGATCTACATTAGATGTATCCTTTACATTTAAGTTTTCTTTACATTTAAGTTCCTAATTTAAGTGGTTTTGTTTTTTTTGTGTATCCTCTTTTCTTCTCTTCTCTTTGTCTGGTAATTCTCTACAGTTGTTCTAGTTCGTCTGGTAGGCATCTTTCTGTTGGCTTCATTTTTTTCTTGTGTTGTATTCTTGAATTCATCGTCAAACCAATGATTTTTGCGGGCACAAACTTATGTTCCTATTTCATTATTCACTGCTGTTTTAATGTTTTCCTTTATTCTGGTCCAGTAGGAATCTAAATGGCAAAGGTGAGGATTGATCAAGACCAATATACGGATGAATTTGAAATCCGGAAAGGTGTCCGCCAAGGCTGCATACTCTCTCCGATGCTTTTTAATTTATATGTTGAAAATATATTTGCGGAAGCATTAGAAGACACGGAATTAGGCATTAAGGTGAACAGCATACCAATTAGCAACCTACGCTATGCGGACGACACAGTGATTATAACTGATAAATTGGAAGATCAGCAGTTATTACTTGATAGGGTGAATAGCATAGGTAAAAAATATGGCCTCAAAATCAACATTTTGAAAACGAAATATATGGTCATTAGCAGAAACCCTCCAGAAAACCCGATAATATGCATAGGTGACGATCGCATAAAACGCATGAAAACTTTTAAATACCTTGGCACCACAATCAATGACCAATCGGATCCACAACAAGAGATAAAAACCCGAATACAAATGGCAAGACAAGCTTTTGTGAAATTCAGACCGCTTCTATGTAATCAAAACCTACATTTCGAAATACGCTACAGAATGGTCAAGTGCTACATATGGTCCATCTTGCTTTATGGCATGGAAACGTGGACTTTGAAAAAAACATCTATCAACAAACTTGAAGCATTTGAAATGTGGTCATTAAGAAGAATGATGCGCATACCTTGGGTGGATAGAGTTCGAAACGATGACGTCCTTAAGAGAGCCGGCGTGGAAAGAGAACTCTTTAAATTAATTAAAAAACGCAAGATTGGTTACCTTGGGCATATATTGAGAGGAGCAAAATATGAAATACCTCAGTTAATCCTACAAGGGAAGATCGAAGGTAGGAGAGGAGCCGAGCCGGCCGCAAACAATTATCCTGGTTAAGAAATATTAAAGAATGGACAGGAATACACAATACAGGCGGGCTGTGTCACGCCGCCAAGAACAGAATTCTAGTAATGAGATAGTCGCCTACGCACTTTGGTGTATGGCATGTTAAGAAGAAGAAGTAGGAATCTGTATCTGTTTGGCCTTCTTCATTTACATTTTGATTCCTTTGCCTGTTGATGATGTTTTCCGAGTACCGTTCTGCAATTGTCGCATCTCAGCTTTTGCACACTCTATTTTTTTCTATCCATTTTATTTTCTTTACTGGTGTTCTAGCCCTCAATTTTGAGATCACTAGCCAATGATCTGAGTCTATGTTTGCGCCTCTAAAACTTCTGCAGCTCATTAGGTCAAGAAGTCAATAACTAAACCACAAGTACCCCAGAGAACTATAAAAAGAAAACTTTTAGGAATAAAAACATTGAAGCTTATTATTTTAAAGGACAATTCTTTTGGAATTAAATTGCAAACACTTACAAACCTTTTAATTTAAAAAATTCCCTTGTCATTTAAGTTTTCTTTCTCTAGATTAACTAGAAAAACATATTAATTACCTGAATCATTTAAAGTCTCAAACATTAACTTTTTTTAGTTATTTTTATTGTTTTTTTAAATCTTCCAATACCTTTATTGGGCAGTGTATAATCAGTTTAATAAATAAAGTTTGTTTGCGATTCTTGCGAAGAATGAAAACATTATACGTGTATATTTTGTTTAAAATCTTATTTGTGGATTATTCCGTTGAATAATTGAATCCATAATATCAAATGTGTCGGGATAAAATGTATTCAAATCCTTAAAATTTATCTAACGGCAATATCTGGCTGGATAGTTTCCCTGAGCATTTCCAGGCAATATTATAAAGCAGAAGGCATTAGCTTAAACTCAGGTCCGTCGGAGAGAAACGTGTCGTCTCAGTAAGAGCGCCCTAAATTGTAGTAAAGGTGTCAAGATAGGGCCAATTTAGTGGGCAATTGGACGCGAGTAATGCGCCCTTTAAAGGATTGACCAAGTTTGAAACGACTTTCGTGACATTATCCTGCGACTGGCCAGGCCATCACCGTCCTGGTCAGAAGATACGCCGACATCGGCTACGGCCCCCATTTTCTGAGGAAATGACTCGTACTGGACCAAAGGGCTAATTAAATACGATATAACTAACCCAGAATGTATTGGACGAGATAAGATTTTGCCGGCAATTTATTACTTGATCAAAGTTTCGGGTCCTGAAATAGGATGTGGATGTGGATGTGGACCTATTCGAGAAGGGATTAATGACTACCTCTAATAATAATTAACTCTATCTCATTTCCGAAACATGCAAATATCTCTACTACGACTAATCACACTTACGCCAAAAACTTATCGGATTAAGGAATCCATTACATTGTAACTGGACATAATATAAACTGCTCGTCAAAACATAAAAACTTGCTGCTACGCATATAAAATATTTACCATAAATATTTATGTATTTTCAAAACAAATTCAGTAAATCATTCAGTTTATATATATATATATATATATATATATATATATATATATATATATATATATATATATATATATATATATATATATATTGTTCTGAAGCTATTTTCTTGTGGCATTTTAAATTAATTTATATTTAAATGGGAATAAGCCACATTAAAGGTTAAAATACGTTTATTGACGTTTCAATTTCCACTTCGGAAATCGTTCTCAAAATACAAACATTAGTAAATTTACTAATGTTTGTATTTTGAGAACGATTTCCGAAGTGGAAATTGAAACGTCAATAAACGTATTTTAACCTTTAATGTGGCTTATTCCCATTTAAATATAAATTATATATATATATATATATATATATATATATATATATATAAATTATATATATATATATATATGTATATATATATATATATATATATATATATATATATATATCTATATATTGTTATGATTCATTTTATCCGCCAAAGATAAAATTAAAATTACTAAATAGACCATCTAAATAAATTTTTAAGATATCCTGGAGAGTTGTTATGGTAGGTAAAATTAAAAATAATATTGGTTTGCTCTTAATATATTTCAAATTATAAAATATAATAATTCAAAATATTTCAACTGATAAACTATGAAAGATATTTCAAAGAAATGAAAGTCCATTATCTTTGGATTACCTGTAGTAAACAAAATTTAAGATATGCATAAATTATTTTCTTTGTAAAATATATTTGAGTGAACGTAGTGAATTGAACAATACGACCGGGTTTTCCAAATGGACTTGTACAGTGAATAAAGTCAATAGGGTAGAATTTAGAAATTATATTTCTCCGTTAGTTCTTAAGAATTTGTAGAAACCGATTAGCATGTTAATAGTTTGTAGAAAATTTATAATTGTAGGTAAAATTGTTGTTTGTTATCTAAATGGGGATAAATATGACGAATTTTGATTGGCAAAGAGTGAAAAAAAGTGGGAGAGATAGATGAATGAGAGTTTAGCTAGATTTTAGAGGAAAAAAAGATCATCAGTTGTTTTCCAAGGGTGCAAGGCGAACAGTCGTTGTTCTTTGGCGGTTCCCAAGTGATAGTAAGCATTAGAAGTGAATGTTTGTGAGTTTTCGTGGACCAAGTGTATCCTGACGGAAGCTGATCCAGTAAAATATTGTAAGTCATATTTTTCTACTTATATATTCCAAGAGTCACTGTTCAGGCCGGAACGAGAGATTCAGTTTATCGAGAGGAGAAGAGACTGGCATTTTGAACGACGCGTGCATCTGAAGGAGATCATTGAAGACGAGAGGCTCGCAATAATTTGTTGTAAGATTGCTGATTAACTAGGGAACTGCTAAGAATCGATAGTGTAGGCTACAAGGAACAAGGATTTGGACAACTCATCATCAGAGAGATAATTATTTTCCATTCGTCAATATTTTTTTTATCAAGTTTTTTTTTCTTATTGCTTCAGAAAGGATAGAAATATTTATCAGGAGATATAGAACAACCATTTTGATTTAAGATTTTAATTTATGTAGTATATAACATTGATGTTTGAAGGTTTACTTACGTAAAACAAAATTTTGATAATCATTGTATGAGATATTTTTTGTTTAAGATATTTGAGTGTGAATTTTATTTCAATATATAATTTTGTATCATATATGTTTATTATTCCGGTATTCCTCAGACCTTACCTATCATATGTAAAGCATAGATATTGAAGCACGAATATAACCCTGAGATAAGAGAATTAAATAGTGTGATAAAATCATAATTGCATCATTTAAATAAGTTTAATTAATTAATTAATTAGCTAATTAATTGCTTGGCGCATCTCTGACTTTTAATATCACATTAATATATATATATATATATATATATATATATATATATATTTATCATATAAGGTATACTACTTGCATTTTTTTTTGGGTATATGTTATTATGATCTGCTTTATCTTTACTTTTAGATTAACCTTTTTATTTATTTAATTACCTTAATTAATTATTTAAGTATCGCAAAATCATACATAAAAAATAAATCAGCTTAGGTTATACTTATCTTTTCTCGTGGTTTCCAGCATCTCTTAGTTATTCCTTATCAGGATAAAATAGGAAAATAAAATAAATAGAAATAACATAAATAAACAAATATCTTTTATTATTAAAAGAAATAATATTAAGATTTATCAAATAAATTCCATGGGCTTAACTGTCCCAATGAAAATTGTACCACATAAAATAATTTGTGATGCGTAATTAACATTGATAAAACAACATAATAAGAAATTTGGATATTCGTAAAATAACTACACTTCCTATGAAAATTTTGAAATATTGGAATCTTTGTTAATATGTTTTTGTACTTAAAAAATATAAAATTCTGAATATTATAAAAGAAGAAACTTTTTTAATTTACTAAGCAATATTAATAATTATCCTTTGACTAAAAAAAAACCTTTTATAAAATTTATGGTATTTTAAAATAGCGACAATTTTTGATCTTCTGATGGTATAGAGTCTTTTATTTGAAACATACAAAAATTCTGTTACAAAAATAATTGACTGACCTTTTAATTCACACACGACGATGTCTCCTTTCGACCAAAACAGCTCCCTCTTGTTGATTATGTTAGGCTACCAATCAAAGCCTTCTCCGTTCAAAGTATCAAACTCTCAGCATACCAGCAACTCTTTTTCCAAAACACGAGCAGGCCTCTTTTACCAGTACTCGTTCAACAAACTCCAAAATTCTCTCCTCTCTTTCATATTCTAACACTCTCATGAGACCCAAGTATTTTTTTTTCTTGGTGTCGCAATTATTTTTAATAGTTACAGTTCATGTGACTTACTCACTTTGAATTTATGGAATCAAGGAGGTATTCGACTTCTCAACTTTGACCTATCTCTCGTTACACCTTTCAGCCAACCTATTAACAAACTTCTCACTATTAACAAACTCGTACTTTCTTCTTAACTGACTACACAAAAAACTTTACTTGTTTCTCTCGGATGCCCATCACATAATAATTTTTTTCTAATCCAAACTTTCAAACATTCACTGTCTTTCATCCCCATTCCAAACTCGCTAACCAATTAGAAATTACTATATCCCGCCTCTCATTTTACATCAGAAAAACCCAAGTATCGCTTCTTAACAAATTTCTTTGAAAATAATAACGGTTTTATCTTATACTTTCTAAATACAAAAATTACCTGGTGGCTTTTGCCTTTCCAGCGAAACAAAACAAAAGGCTTTTAAAATATAATATCTACAAATACCGGGAAACAATTGTCTATTCACATTTAAATATTTAGGTACTAATGTTTTTCAGTTCTTCAGGGTAAAACTCATTATGGATAAACCCACTGCTTAAAACTAACTTATAACAAATATTTACAAATTGATATACAGGGCGTTGCACATTTATGTGCCCGCATAACATAACAATGTATATAAGTATTTACGAGGTATCAGATAATTTATGTATACAGCCTTTTTTTATAGAATTAATTTATATTTTTTTGTTTATTCTCTTATTTAACTCAGTTAAATTAATGCGTGGGGTTCAAAGGAGTAGTGATGCGCAATATAAGGTGTTGCTTCCTGATAACACCTCTAGCCACTCCTACTCAATTCCTATCCTCACCTCCAAGAAGTGTGACTTAATCACACGGGTGGGCCCTGGCAAACCTGAGCAACCCTACCGGAGATTGGGTAACCAACCCCAGTGGAAAGTAGGGTCAGGGCCGACGAGGAAGGGAGAAATGGTCCTCCGAAAAGGGGGTTAGGCATAGGGCTAACCACCCTATCCTAGAAAACACACATGTTACGAATGTTCAAGGAATGAAAACCGGACTGATCAAACGACGACGACTGCGCGAGAAAAAGGTACACGATTTAAGAATCGCGACATGGAACATCCGATCCCTATACAGATCGGGAGCCCTCCAAAATCTGCTCGGTGAAGTGAATAGATATGAAATAGATATAACAGCTCTGCAGGAAATGAGATGGACCGGGAGTGGCACCATTGACAAAAGACACCACAATATATTCTATAGTTGCGACGCTAAAGACCACGCACTAGGTACTGGCTTCATTGTAAATAAAAAGGTTAAGCACCTCGTACGAGATTTTCGTGCTATGAACCCTAGAATGTGCATCCTGAGACTAAGGGGAACATTCTTTAATTACAGCATCTTAAATGTGCATGCCCCCACAGAGGAAAAGAAAGACGATGTCAAAAAAAATTCTATGAAGAACTAGAAGCTGCATACCATTCATGCCCAAAGAATGACATTAAAATTATATATGGTGATCTCAACGCAAAAATAGAAAAAGAACTACAATACCTACCAACTATAGGTAAGCACAGCCTTCATTAGGTATCCAATGACAATGGCATCAGACTAATAAATCTAGCAACTTCCCTTAACATGGTCATTGCCAGCACATGCTTCCAGCGAAAAAATATCCATAAGGAAACGTGGAGATCTCCAGATGGGGTTACAGTAAACATGATCGATCATATTATTATTGACTCAAGACATCACTCAGACGTAATAAACGTATGCAGCAGAAGAGGGGCAAATGCAGACTCGGATCACTATCTAGTGGAAAGTAGAATAAGAGCCAGAATCTCAAACATTAAAAAAGAAAAGGGATCCAAAATTGAAAAATATGAAATAAAAAACTTAGCAGACAACAACAAAAAGGCAAAATACAAAGAATATATAAAAGTAAGGCTAGAAAACAGACAAAAGCACAAGGATATAAACAGAGAATGGGAAGCGTGTAAAAACATCATACAAGACGCGGCCAAAGAGATCCTGGGTCTACAAAAAAAGCGCAAATCAACTGAAGGACAGTGGTTCGATGAGGAGTGTCGCAACATAACAGAGAGGAAAAATAATGCATATCAACGACTACAACAACGACATAGAACACGAAAGGCAGAGGAGGAATATAGAATGCTAAGGAGGGAAGAGAAGAAAATACATCGCAGAAAGAAAAGAGAACACATAGAAAAAGAAGTCCAAGAAATGGAAGAACTAAATAAACCATCAGAAACCAGAAAATTCTACCAAAAACTTAACAAAAGTAGAAAAGAATTTAAACCAAGAACAATGATGTGTAGAGGCCAAGAAGGAGATATAGTAACTCAACAGAGTGAAATACTACAAAGATGGACAGAATTCTTCAAAGAAAAGTTTGAAAAAAACGAAGATCCACTATATGATGGAATTATACTGGATCAAACGGATACCAGAGAAACAACCCCACCTTCAGTGGCTGAAATGCAAGAAGTAGTTACCCGACTGAAAAACAACAAGTCACCTGGATTAGACAATATTAGCGCAGAATTAATAAAGGAAGGTGGAGACTCCCTATTGAATGCGATACACGAACTAATAGTAAACATATGGAATAATAAACAACTGCCACAAGACTGGAATACCGGAGTAATTATTCAACTACATAAAAAGGGAGATCAGCTTTAATGTAAAAACTACCGGGCAATAACGCTACTGACTGTGGCATATAAAATACTGTCAAATATTGTGTATGACCGATTGAGACCATATGCGGAACAAATAATTGGGGGATATCAATGTGGTTTCCGCAGGCAGAAGTCCACAATAGATCAGATCTTCGTCTTGAGGCAAATCTTGGAAAAGACTAGTGAATTTAATATAGACACACATCATCTTTTCATTGACTTTGAGAGTGCCTATGATAGCATCCATCGAGAATTTCTGATTCATGCACTGAAAGAGTTTTATATGTCAACTCAACTCATTGATATCATAAAAGAAACACTTAAAGTACAAAGCAAAATTCGAATTCAAAACGAACTAACAGATACAATTCATGTGAGAACGGGCCTACGACAGGGAGATGCCCTATCCTGTATTCTATTCAACATCACATTAGAGAAAATAATTAGGGAGTCAAAAGTCAACACCAGAGGAACAATAATAACAAAAAGTGTGCAAAGATTGGCATTTGCGGATGATGTTGATATCATAGCCAGAAGCGAAAGAGAGATGATAGAAGCATTTAATGCGATAGAAAGAGCGGCACAAAACAGTGGCCTAAACATTAATAAAATAAAAACCAAATACATGAAGGCCAGTAAATCGACAGGCCAAAGAAACCTACAGAATCTGACAATAGGAGACTATAACATCGAAAGCGTGAAAAATTTTACATACCTAGGTTCACTAGTTACCGCAGATAACAATGTCAGTGTAGAAGTTAAGAGAAGAATACATATCGCTAATAAAACATATAATGGACTAATTAAACATCTAAGATCTAACAACATCACAAGAAAAACCAAATGCAAAATATACAAGACCCTGATAAAACCGGTCCTTGTATATGATTCAGAGACATTGACACTATCGAAAAGCGATGAAAACCTATTAGGCACATTTGAACGAAAAATCCTTAGACACATATATAAGGGGGTAAAGGAAAATGACATATGGCGCAGAAGATATAACTTTGAACTGTAAACAGCATACAGTGAACCCGAGATCATAACATCCATAAAGATCGGACGTCTGCGCTGGATGGGCCATGTTAAACGAATGTTGGAGACTGAAACACCAAAACATATTATGAGGCAAACACCAGTAGGAAGAAGGTCAAAGGGAAGACCCAAACTTAGATACATGGAACAAGTGGAACAAGATCTGAAAACACTTAAGATTACCAACTCGAAAAACAAAGCAAGGAACAGAACAGAATGGCGGAAAATCCTAGAACAAGCCAGGACTCAGAATATGATGATAATAAAAATTTTTGAAACGAAGCGCGTACGATCCTGATTTCTCAGTCTATCGTCAAACTACCACACAGCATACACCTACAACTGTGCTGATTTAAGCGGCATCGCTACGCGCCGTAAATCCAGCACTGCATTCTAACTGTGGTTTCTACTATAGTAATAAAGAAATATGGTAGGACCGTAATAGGTTATTTGTTCGGTAGTGGGTGTAGCAATTGAAAATCGTTACGCTTACTTGTTGGTTCTATATTGTGATATAGAATATCCTTCGATTAACTGCTTTAAATTGAACTACTTAATCTCCCAGTTTTCTATAAAGGCCATTTTTTCCTTGTTTGTGTTCTTCCAAATGGTACGTAGTAAATATTTTGGTCTCAATTTTTTACTCAATGCTGTTATCGTATTTCTTGTACAGCAAAAATTTCTAATTCATACTTTTCCATTTCTAGCGCTATTTCTTGCATCTTATATATTGCTAACATAGTCTTTCAGGATATTTTTCCATCCGAAATTAGTTTAATTTATAGTTCATTCTTGTTAATTCTATATTTGTCTTTCACTCTTTTACATTAGAAAGTCGTATAAAATCGATTGTGTAATTTACGAAAGTGCCATTGTTTAAGCACGTTTCATAAATAATATTATTAATGAAATAACAAATAAAATGAACAGAAAATGAATCAATAAATAATAACACCGAAACATATTTTAGTAGATCTACAAAGTAATGGACGCGATGACAAGTAATGCACAAAGTGACACTAACTTTTTGAAAGCCATGTTTAAGGTGGGAGGCTATGTAGGACTCTTTCCATTAAAAACTAAATATAGGTTCATAAAGTATTTTGTTATCAGTGTGCAATTTATTGTGATCATACTTGGAATTATATCTGCGCCCTTTAAAATAGGTGATGATGTTGAAACTTTCCGTTTAACATTAATGGAGCTTTCTATGTACATTCTTACACAAGTTTGTAATAATGTGTTTACTGTTTTATGTTTTTATAATACATTTGCGTACAAAAGTACGTGGAGGAAATTTTTTATAAACATTGAAAGCATCTATTGGCTTAGAGTAAAGGAAAAGTCCCATATTAAATACTTTAGAGCTTCAATGCTGTTTATTATAGGACCTTTGTCTTACAAAATATACAATCTAATGGCCGTTTACGATTTTAAATGGTATAGACTAGCACAATATTTATTTTTTATTAAAATCACGTGTGGAATTTATTTGTTTCTTTTATTCATCGTTGAGACGGGCACAATTCTGTCATTAAAATATCAAGCACTACAAGAATATATACAATCTGCGATGTTGGTTAATAAAGGTGATCTATTGTATCAGAAACAAAGAAATACGATCAAGAGATGTATTTTAGTGACAAAAACTGTTGTTAATTGCCTCAATGAAACCACTGGAAAACTGATTACTGTTGTACTATTGTTATCATTTTTAAATATGTTATCTGTATTCAATTTCTATGTGTTTCTTTACGAGCGTGATGGAAGAAAAATTATAATTAGGAATGCACCGTATTTCGTAAACAACTTTATATATTTGGTGAGTATATGTTTTCATCTCCATTTTCAATTTAAATCTATGGTCAACAAATATACAAGAATATAGGGAAATTCTAAAAGTTGCTTTGATCACATTTTTTTAAAATCACAGCGAATTATTAGACAATCTATTAGACTTGGGGAGACATTTGAAGACCATCTGAAGAATTTAGAAAAAGTTTTTAATCGACTTAAAGTTGCCCAATTGATGTTAAACCCCAAGAAGTGCCAGCTATTTCAAGCTAAAGTCAATTATCTGGGTCATATAGTCAGTAAAGAAGGAGTGGCTGTGGATAAGGGAAAAATCGATTCCATTAAGGAATGGCCAGATCCAACGGATAAACATCAAGTAAAAAGTTTTCTTGGACTTCTTACTTACTACTTACTTCTTCTCATTGCGCCTTCTCCTTTCGAAGGTTGGCGATGCAAATGGCTATTGTAGTTTTGGAAACTGCTGCGCGGAAGATCTCTGCGGATGAGCTGTCGAACCATCTCCTCAGGTCTTTGAGCCACGAGTTCTGGCGTCTTCCTACTGATCTTTTGCCCTGTACTTTTCCTTCCAGTATAACTTGAAGTAATTCATATCTTTCGCCTCTCAACACATGACCCAAGTATTGCATTTTCCTCTCTTTGATTATTCTTAGTAATTCTTTTTGTTTACACATACGACAAAGTACCTCAATACTAGTAACTCTTTGTACCCATGGAATCCTCAACATTCGTCTGTATATATACATCTCAAAGGCATCTATTCTTTTTTCTATTTCAGAGTCCATTGTCCAACTTTCACAGCCATACAGTAAGACAGAAAAAACGTAACATCTGATCATTCGGATTCTAAGCTGTAGACTAAGGTCTGATTTTGGTAAAAAATGTTTTGATGCTCATGAATGTTTTCCTTGCTTGTTCGATTCTTGATAGGATTTCTTTTTTTGGATTACACCGACTATTGATATTAGTTCCCAAATATTTTATGGATTTTACCTGTTCTATTATTTGACCCTTGACATACACCTGTACGTTTATTGGTGTCTTTGAAAATACTAAAGTTTTAGTTTTACAAACGTTTAGATGTAAACCGAACATTTCGCTGTGGTGAACTACCGCATTTATTATATTTTGTAGAGGAAGCAAGATATTACCGCTGGGATACAGACTGCCAAAATGCCTTTGAGACCTTAAAAAAGCATTTAATCACAGCACCAATTTTAGGATATCCACTGCCAGAAGCCACCAACACGCTGGATGGACTAATTAGACGAATATCCAAGAAATGGAAACAAGAAGCACAGAACCGTAAAGAGTGGCGAAAAATGGGAGAGACCTATGTCCAGCAGTGGACAGAAGAGCTTGCATGATGATTAAGATGACTGCCAGAAGGAGAGTTCATGCAAGTAATGGGAATAGGAGGAGTGCTATCTCAGATTCAAGGAGGACAGGAACGAGTCTTTGGGTATTTTAGTAAACTTCTTTCAAAACCTGAGCGGAATTATTGCGTCACGAGAAGAGAACTTCTGGCAGTAGTGAACTCAGTAGAGCACTTCTATCAATACCTCTATGGAAGGAAGTTTTTAATCCGAACCGACCATGCCGCCCTTAAGTGGTTGATGCAGTAAGAATCCAGAGGATCAGATAGCCAGATGTATCGAACGACTCCTCCAAGAATACGATTTCAACATTGAGCATCGGGCCTGAGTAATACAAGACACTTGTATTACTGTTCATAAAGCGACTGTTACTTGTTTACCACTAAACTTAACATAAAAAATATTCATACAAAACTAAGTAGAGATCAACACATAATCAATTATAAAGAACTAAAAAAAGACTTAGAAAGTAAGACTTACAAATGTACTTTATTATGTCTAATTCTTAACAAACTCACAGTAAGAAACAGTTATATAAAAAAAAAAAACAAAAAACATTAGAATAAGCACCAAAGTTGGATAACTACAGGACTGGTTAAATCAGCGGTCGGGGAACATTTTTAATCATTACCCCAAAATATTTTTGTGTAAGTTGATATTACCCCATGGCGAAGAGCAAGAAAAAACGAAATCGCCTCTTTTTAGCATCTTTTATGTTATAGCCCCCATGATAATTTTGAAAAAAAAACAATCATTAAAAATTTAATTTAAACATCATTTATTCAATTTATCAATGTAATACCTAGTAATCCATAACTTTCACCCCCACAGAAAATATAAGTAAATGATAATTTCTTGTTATTTTGTCATACAAGAAAAATATCATTAGAATTACAAAATAACGAGAAATTATCATTTGTTTATATTTTCTGTGGGGGCGAATTTTCATGGGAGAGGTTTCATGTTCGATACAATTGCTTCAAAATTGGGACTTGGTGTAAGAGCGATTTGAACACAGACTTCAGCGTTTAACGATTTCTGTTCTTCGTTTTTATGTTCATTAGAGTGAAAAAGGCTTGTTCGCACAAATATGTTGTTCCAAATGGCAACAATTTTTTAACCGCATCTTCATGTACAATTTTGAAAGCCTTTGCAGCTTTTGACATCCAAAAAGATAACAGATTTGGTTTACTCTCAAATTGAATATTAGATCGAAGTTCAAGAATTGCTTTTGCTAAACCTGAAGGTTCTTCTGGTATTATAGCAATTTCACATGTAAAAGGATCTGCAATGCAACTGAGAGTAAGTGTATCAAGATCTGGAAACTAATCTGAAAACCGCTTTCTGAGTTTGCAAAAGCAAAAGCATAGCACAGGCACAGCAAAAGTAATATTTTCAAAATCTTCCAAAAACAAAGCTAACATTGAAAAAGTAGCTGTCTTGTTCGGTTTTACTTTCTGTCTCCAATATTGCAGCTTTAACCCAAACGCTGACACTATTTCTCTCGCTGAAATGATATTAATATTCTTTCCTTGCAATTCTTTGTTTAATATATTTATTCTCTTAAAAATGCCCGCTAAATATGCAAAATATGCAACCCAGGAAGAGTTTTTAACTTATCTGCTAGAATATTTTTTTAATCAACCATAAAAATTTCGACTTCAGTTTTGAGAGTCCATACTCGATTTAGTACATTTCCGCGAGAAAGCCACCTTACTTCTGTATAATAAAGTAGGTCCGTATATTCAGCTTCACCGTCCTGACATAATTCACAAAATAGCCGCGTGTTTAGTGCATGTCCCTTGATAAAATTTACAATCTTGATGACATCATGCATGACAGCTTCCAGTGTAGGTTCAAAATATTTGACCATAAGGGCCTGGCGATGGATCATACAGTGAGTAACTTCAATATTTGGGATATTTTTTAACAAAAGCCGAAAAACCATTAATATGATCCAGCATAGCTGGAGCTCCATGCAAAGATTCAGAAATACAGTTTTCCCATTTTAAACTTTGCGCATTGAAATATTCATTTACTTATTGTAAACATCAATTCCACGAGATCTCAACTCGAGAGGAGAACAAAACAGCAATTCCTCTTCAAAATTATCTACACCTATGTAGCGAACATATACCATTAGCTGTGAATTGCTACGAAAATCAGTTGTCTCATCAAGCTGAATAGCAAAATATTTAGCCTGTTTAATACGAAAATAACCTGTTCCTTTACATTCTGTTAATATAGAAATTTGTTTTTTTACAATTTTCGCAGACAAGGGCACTGAATTCAGTTTCTTTGCTTCTTTTTGATCACACATAATCTCTGCCATTTTTACAGCAGCTGGTTTAACCAAATCTTCACCAATAGTGTATGGTTTCTTATTTCGTGCAATCAATCAGGCTACTTCAGAGCTAGCCCTTGATGCTGGACGCCGATCAAATGTACCAAACAAGTTGCTATTTAATATTTGTCTTTTAACAGGTATTTCTAAATTTGCAAAGTATTCTAGCGGTTTGGAAGACAGGTGTGAATGCAAATTATCTAAATTGTAAATGTTTCTTCAATTGACTTTTTTTGAAAGATTCTGAAGTCAGTACCTTCACACATACAACACACTCTGGTTTCATTGTACCATTGTCTTCTATTTATGTAAAGCCGTAATTAAGGAATTCGTCTTGGTATGTTCTTTTTCTATTTGCTTCCATCTTAAGGGAGACAGAAAATAATAGTTGTAAAATATTATTGATCGATGATTAATGATAAAATGGTGATCTTGTCAGCAACTAATTAGTAAAAACTCGCTCTCTGACTCTTCAATGTATTTGTATCTTGACGGCATAGAACGAACTGGGCAGGTAGTCGGGGCCGGGACTGTGCTTTACTACGCAAAGATATAACTCGAGAACACTCTAGTGGTGGAGAGTAAGATGGAGTGGCCTGCATATGTCGCTAAAAAGTTAAAAAAATACTAACAGGTTTATAAAATAGCAAATTAAGAATATATACTTTTTACTCACAAAAGTTTCATTTTTACCCCCAAAAATTTAATTTTTACCCCATTTGGGGTAATTTACCCCGGTTCCCCGACCGCTGGGTTAAATCCATAAACACAAAAATCTCTTATATATAACTATAGAAAACACCTAAATATATTAATAAATATACTAAGAAAGCTTACTTCAGAAATGGAATGAAATGAGAAAAACAAGCATGTTTCCAAAAACCTGTGGAATATTGTTAAAAACTTGACAGGTGAAAAAACCGAAAGAAATATTATGGAAATAGTTTCGTCAGAAGGAACTACTGTAACAGATGGTGAAACTAGCTCCAATTCTTTTGCTTGCTATTTTACAGATATTGGAGAAACTTATGGCAAGAATATAATAACACCGACATCGTATTTCCCACAATACAACAGCGTGATGCATTCTATGTATTTAAGACCGGTCTCTGAAAGTGAAATTGGGGGAATTATTCAAACACTTAAGAAGAAAAAATCACCTGGTATTGACAACATTAGAGCAGAAACAATAAGAATTATAGATAAACAAATCATCAAACTGTTGCTGGAACTAATAAATTTAATATAATAAACTTTATTATTTAACTAATAAACTAGTCAATGTCCAGACAAATTCAAGGAAACAGTTGTAATTCCTATATACAAGAAGGGAGATAAACTAAGCTTGTCAAACTACTGACCAAATTCTCGCTAATTACCCCTTTAACAACAATCTTTAAAAAATGTCTTAAAATAATAGCTTTCTTTTTTTTTTATTTATTTAGGCTGCAACCACAAGGGTTATTAGCGACCTAAAAATATAATACAGGTAAAGGTAGAAAAAATTACAATAATTGATACAGTTCTGAGTCTTTAAGATAACTTATTGTGTTTTTTAATATTCATGTTTTTTCCTAAAGACAGACATGAAGTCAACAGTGATATTATTATTCTTTAGAGGAATTATTTACCGATGAGTCGGAATCTTCTTCCGATAATGAAATTTTCACTGTAGAGAGTAAACCTATGTGTTTGCCAAGTTTTCGTATTAATTTGGTGCTTATGGTTTTCATTCTTTTGTCGATGTAGTATGAATGTAATTCCGTTAGAAACTTTATAAGTACATACAGTCTTCTGAGTACAATTTTGTTACGCTGATTATGTTTTTGGATCCTTGTATACTTTCGAATAGATCCACTACTTGATTGAAGCTTAACAATTGCTTTTCCCTTTCTACATATTCTCTAACTGGTTCCAATAATGTTTGGAGATTTGGTATATCATTTCTTAAGTTTTTGTCATCAGTTTTGGTTTTTTTCTTTAATTGAGCCTTAGGTTTTTCAAAGTTTCCTTCGGAGGGTGGCGTGATTGCATCTTCTAGGGTTCTTTTTCCGGTTGCTTTGTTCGAAGTTACTTGGGGTTCGTAAGAATTCAAATGTGTATTTTTATTTGGAGGTAAGTGTTGATTTGTTTCGGGTAAGGTTGATTTATGTTTTTGGGTATTAGAGGATGACTCAGACGATGTAGGTGTTGCGATTGTAGTGTTAACTGAAGAAGTGGTCAAATGTATGGATGTATTTTGTAGTGAGCACTGTTGGGTTTGGTTTATTGATAAATTTGGGATTGCTACTCTTTGTAATGTGGTTTGAGAAGACGTAGTAAGTGTGGAGGGAGTGGTATTTGAGATTGCGGGAGTATTTTGTAGATTATCTTGTTGAGTATGATTTATTGATGAATTTTGTCTTATTTCTGTTTGCATTGCACTATCATTGTGAGGATGGTTAGAAGGTGAAATGTTTGGACAATTAGCTGCCTGGTGTCCAGTTAATTTGCATTTGAAACAATTTTCGTTTTGGGCTATAAATACGGTATGATGTTTGTTCCAACTCGATAATAAAAGATTCAGGTAGTACAAAGTTGTCTGGAAAAAGGTGAAACGAAAATTTGTCTTCGGAAGCTTAGAATATGACTAAAGGCAGGATTGGTTGCTCCTATCCGTAGATATGATATGTCTGAGAAAGGATTTAAACCTAGTTTTATTAATTCGTCCATTATTATGTTAGAAGGTATGCTTGGACATACATTGGACATAATTAAGCGGACTGATGGAGTTATTAATCTTCTCGCTTCTAGTATATTTCCATTTACTATTATTTTCTTTGTTTCTGCTATGAATTTATCTACTAGGTTTTTGGATGATAGATATATGCATATTCTACCGTTTGATATACGGGATGCGAAAATTATATTTTTCGGTTCTATATGCTGACTCAATCCTTCAAGATAGTCATTAATTGTACAATTCTCTAGAGTGTTAAACACAATAGCTTGATCTCTGCTTGGGATTAATATACTACGTGATTGACTAACTGCTTTTGAGTATGATGCATTTTGTGGTAGCTGATTGGAAGATGACATCTTTTAAATGGATTTTAAAATCCGACTAAAACCGGTGCTGTTTTACAGCTTTCGTTGTGATACCAGTTCATGTAAATTGGATAATACTTATAACTGATTGCAGTTGTTTACTTAAGTATATAAATCCAAATAGATGAAAAAAGTATATTTTATCTACTCACGATTCCAATATTCAGTACACAAATCACTCTCACTTTTATACTTAATTACTTTTCTTAAGTTATTAAACCACTATAAAATTAACTTCTTTGCGAGCTATTTTAGATTAGACTCGAACATGATTTTGATTTTAATATAATTCACTATTTACATGTTCAGAACTGAAGAAATAATCGTTTAAATATTTAAATTTTTAAGAGAAACTTTGAAATGCGTCTAAACACTTTGACAGTTTTTTGACGTTCCAATAGCTTTCTTTGATAAACAAAACATATTGTCTTCGCAGTTTGGATTCCGTAAAGGTTTATCGACAAATGAGGCAATAATAGAACTTACCAACGAAATATACAATCGAATTGGCAATAGCCAACATCTTCCCATGCATCGTTTTTTTTATTTTGTTATATAATCTGGGATTATTTGTATCCCATAATATCTCTTTTTCCCGATAATTTTTTATTAACAGTTTCTGTTTGTTTTCTCCCGAATAGTACATAGTAAAATTTTTCTTCTCAATTTTTTCTTGATGCTTCCACCGTATTTCCTGCACAACTAAAATTTCTAGTTCATATTTTCTCATTTCTGGGGCTATTTCTTGCATCTTATAGCTAGCTTGGTTTTTATTTCCCAGGCTATTACTCCATTCGACAAATTTTAATTTATAGTTCGTTCTTGTTAATTTTTCAATCATATTTCACTTTATTATATTAGAAATTATAATCAATTGTGTACTGTAGAAATGTAATCAATAAATACTAGCACCAATATAATTCTTCATTATATTTACCAAGTAATGGACACGATGGAAAGTAATGTAGAAAGTGACACTAACTTTTTGCAAGCCATGTTTAAGTTGGGGGGCTACGCAGGACTCTTTCCATTAAAGACTAAATATAGATGTATAAAGTATTTTATTATCAGTGTGCAATTTGTTGTGATCATACTTGGAATTATATCTACACCCCTTAAAATAGGGGATGATGTTGAAACGTACCATTTCAGATCAATGGAGATTTGTATGTATATCCTTACAGAAGTTTGTAGTACTGTATTTACTATTTTATGTTTATATAATATTTTTGCTCACAAAAGTACGTGGAGGATATTTTTCATAAACATTCAAATCCTTCGAAAGCTGACAACAAAAGAAAAGTCCTATATTAAGTACTTTAGAGCTTCAATAATATTTATTATTTTACCCCTATTTTACAAAATATACGATTCATTCGTACTTTACCATTTTAAATGGTACAAACAAACAAAATATTTCTTGATGGTTAAAATCACTTGTGGGATTTATTTGTTTCTTTTGTTTATCGTGGAAACATGCACAATTCTGTCATTAAAATATGAAGCACTGAAAGAATATATACAATCAGCGATGTTGGTTAATAAAAGTGATCCATTGTATAAAAAACAAATAGATAAGATCAAGAGATGTATTATAGTGACAAAAACTGTTGTGAATTGCATTAATGAAACCACCGGAAAACTGATAGCTATTGTATTATTGTTATCATTTTTCAATGCGTTATCTATATTTAATTCTTGTTTGTTTCTTTACGAGCGTTATGGAAGCAATGGAATAATTTATAATGTACCGTTTTTTGTAAACACCTTTATATATTTGGTAAGTATCTGTATCATTTTTAAATATTAAAATAAATAAAACAGGTTATTTTTTATTTACCTATTGGAAATTTATGATAAATAAAATTTATTTATGATAAATAAAACACACACGAAGAATATACTTACAATTAAAAGCATAAGTGATAGAGTTATTTATCTTATCTACAAAATAAACGAAAGAATTCGATTAAAGATCATCCAGGTATACGCACCTACCAGTGCCCACATAAACCAAGAAGTTGAATGATTCTACGATGACGTTAACACTGCGCTAAAAGATGTAACCACCAACTATACCATACTGATGAGAGACCTAAACGCAAAAATAGGCCACAAGCAGGATGATTCGGAGTTTGTACTTGGACCTCACGGATATGGCTACAGAAACGAAAGGGGTCAAACTCTTACAGAATTTCTTCTGCAACACCGATTATATGTCATGAACACGCATTTTAAAAACAGCTCCCAAAGAAAATGGACTTGACAATCACCAAATGGCTTCAACAAGAATGAAATTGACTTTATCTTTACTAACAAAAAAGACATTGTTCAAGACGTAACTGTATTAAATCAATTTTCAACCAGAAGTGACCATAGAATGGTTAGAGCGAAGTTAGTCTTGAACGTTAAAAGGGACAAAGAAATGTGGTAACAAGGACTAAAAATGTTACGTTCACTGCGATTACTAACATCAGGGATAACAGGAAGAAATAGATAGAAACCTTCAGAATAACATGCAAGATAAAACTGATATCAAGCAACTTAACGAAAGGTTAGTGGACGCTCTTAGGAAGAAACTGTCAAGTTAAGCAAACAAGGAAAAATAAACTTACAGAAGGCACAAGGAACCTAATGCAAAAAAAGGAAAATTAAAGATAAGCATACAGTGAACATCGCAGAGCTGAGGAATTTAAATAAAACCATTTCAAAAGCTGTTAGGAAATACATAAAGGATTTTAACACTAAGGAAACAACTAATACCATAGAACAAAATAAAAGCCTTAAAGTTCTAAAACGAAAGTTGAAGACAGGAACCAGAAACATTCATAAGCTAAAAAATAGACAAGGACATGCTGTATATGAACAACAAGAAATTATAAAAATTATCGAAGAGTACTATAGAACATTATATCGTCGAGATGCTCACATTCCAGAGGTGGAAATCCTAGCCATACAAAATCAAGGAACTTCCAGATATAACCGAAGAGGAAATCGAATCAACGTTGACAGGTATGAAGAACAGCAAGTCACCTGGAGACGATGGCATTGTACGTGAAATACTAAAATTAGGAGGCAAATGCGTCATAAAAGGTTTAAAAACCCTTTATAATGCCTGCCTCTTTGAAGGAGTTATACCAGAAAAATGGAATAGTGCCATTATTATAATATTGCACAAAAAAGGAGATGTAACAGAAATTGGAAACTACAGACCTATCAGTTTGTTATCTCATTTATATAAACTCTTTATGAGAATAATTACTAACAAACTGGAACCTAAGCTGGATTTTCACCAACCATTAGAGCAGCCGGATTTAGGAGTGGCTTTGAAACGAATGACCACCTACAAGTAATAAAATCTTAAAAGAGAAAGTTACAGAATACAACAAGCCATTGAAATTAATATTTGTAGACTTTGAGAAAGCGTTTGACTCAGTCTAGCATAGCTTCATGTTAAGAGCTCTTACAGAGTGCAGTATTGATCATAGGTACACAACTCTTCTTCGGAATATATATATATATATATATATATATATATATATATATATATATATATATATAATAACAGCTGCAGTTAGAATGTATGATGGTATCACAAATACATTTCCTTTCGAGAGGGGTATTAGGCAAGGAGATATCTACATTTTTCCTAAGCTATTCACCGCTTTGTTGCAGAGTGCTATGAGAAACAATAATTGGGAGAATATTAGAGTCAACATAAATGAAGAATTTCTGAACAACAACTTGAGATTTGCAGACGAAATAGTCCTTATTGCAGACCAGATAGATCATGCCTGCCAGCTTTTTCAAGACCTCCAGAGCTCGTGTACACGAGTTAGAATTAAAATTAATTTCTCCAAAACAAAATATATGACCAACCTAGTACTGGCGAAAAACATCTCAACTAACGGCACGAAAATTGAACAGGTGTATAGCTGTAAATATCTGGGCCACGAGATTAAATTAGGAAGAGATAATCAAACAACGGAGCTAAACAGGAGAATAGGACTGGCATGGGCGGCTTACGGAAAATTGAGAGAAGTCTTTAGATCAGATACTCCCATGTGCTTGAAAAGGAAGGTCTTTGATCAATGTGTACTCCCAGTTCTAACGTATGGAGCAGAAACATTGACCCTTACCAGAAAAGTAATCAATAAAATACAAGTGGCACAAAGAGCGATGGAGAGGTCAATGGTGAATATATCCCTCAGAGACAGAGTATCAAATATAATAATTAGGAGAAAAACTGGTGTTACTGACGCAGTTCAAAGGATTACAACATTGAAATGGAACTGGGCGGGGCATGTTGCCAGATTAAAAGATGTGAGGTGGACGAAGAAAATTCTGGAATTGAGACCTAGTCACGATGCTTATCGTAATCGAGGACGTCCTCCAACAAGGTGGTCAGATGACATCAAGCGCAGTCAGCACAAATAGATTCAGGGTGCTCAAGATAGAATGCATTGGAATTATTTACGGAAGGCCTATGTCCAGCAGTGGGCTCAAAACGGCTGATGATGATGATGACCTTTTGGAAATACATGGTTAAGTCCATTAGATCATAATATTATCGTAGCGTGTTTAATAAAACAAGCGGTTCTAATTTTTGAACATATATTTATTTATAAACTTAAAGTGAGATAATATTTTATCAACTGAACTAAACTAATATCAACGAAGCTTATATATACAAGTTGTTATGTACTAGAACAATCTAGAATAGTCCACTTCTATTGTCACTTGTATGAATGCCTTGATGTCAGCCCGTCTATACATCATGAAGATTCTCAAACACACATCATTGTCTTAAAAGATGCAACCGTTATATGGGGTATGTCGAAATAAGCTTATTCGCTACACTGCTTCCCTCTTAGATTTGATCGTCCCGATCAGCAACTCTATATGTAGGAATTGTAGATTCCTACATATATATTCTTTGTTCTAATCACTATAAAGGCTGTCCCATTGTTTCCCTGTTTGTTTTCTCCCGAATAGTACATAGTAAAATTTTTCTTCTTGATGCTTCCACCGTATTTTCTGCTAAAATTAAAATTAACTAAAATTTCTAGTTAATATTTTATCATTTCTGGGGCTCATCTTATAGCTAGCTGGGTTTGTATTTCTCAGGCTATTATTCCATTCGACTAATTTTAATTTATAGTTCGTTCTTGTTAATTTTTCAATCGTCTTTCACTCCATTATATTAGAAATTATAATCAATTGTGTACTGTAGAAATGTAATCAATAAATACTAGAACCAATACATACTTTATTATATTTACATAGTAATGGACACGATGGAAAGTAATGTAGAAAGTGACACTAACATTTTGCAAGCCATGTTCAAGCTGGGGGGCTATGCAGGACTCTTTCCATTAAAGACTAAATATAGGTTTATAAAGTATTTTATTATCAGTGTGCAATTTGTTGTGATCATACTTGGAATTATAACTACATCCCTTAAAATAGGGGATGATGTTGAAACGTACCGTTTAAGATCAATGGAAATTTGTATGTACGTATTTACAGAAGGTTGTAATACTATATTTACTATTTTATGTTTATATAATATTTTTGCTCACAAAAGTACGTGGAGGATATTTTTCATAAACATTCAAATCCTTCGAAAGCTGACAACAAAAGAAAAGTCCTATATTAAGTACTTTCGAGCTTCAATAATATTTATTATTTTACCCCTATTTTACAAAATATACGATACAATGGTACTTTACCATTTTAAATGGTACAAACAGGCAAAATATTTCTTGATGGTTAAAATCACTTGTGGGATTTATTTGTTTCTTTTGTTTATCGTGGAAACATGCACAATTCTGTCATTAAAATATGAAGCACTGAAAGAATATATACAATCGGCGATGTTGGTTAATAAAAGTGATCCATTGTATAAAAAACAAATAGATAAGATCAAGAGATGTATTATAGTGACAAAAACTGTTGTGAATTGCATTAATGAAACCACCGGAAAACTGATAGCTATTGTATTATTGTTATCATTTTTCAATGCGTTATCTATATTTAATTTTTGTTTGTTTCTTTACGAGCGTTATGGAAGCAATGAAATAATTTATAATGTACCGTTTTTTGTAAACACCTTTATATATTTGGTAAGTATCTGCATCATTTTTAAATATCAAAATAAATAAAACATGAATTCTCCCTATTTCATAAACTTACCCATACTGACACGACTACAAAAATAGAAATTCCCATGTCAAAAAATAACTTCGAGGTAGAACTGAATATCATTAAGCAAATCGCAGTAAACAATGGATACAACGAACACGCAATTAATAAAATTTTAAATTAAAAACTACACAAGAAAGACCTGAAATTAGTAATTCCACCACCAAAGAAAAAACCCAGTACCTTCTGCTCGATTACATATAACGGCAAAATATCAACAAAAATTGCCAAACACATAAAAAAGAAAGGAATAACACCAGCTCAGAACAAATAACAACTTAGACAAATAAATTAAAAACAACAAGAGCCAAAATAAAAAGCACTTACGCAGTGGTGTATACAAACTTAAATGTGGCGACGGCCCAAAAACTTACATCGGTCAAACTGGTGGAAATTTTAATAAACAAATAGCAGAACATAAAAGCGCTTTCAATAATAGAAAAACAGATTCTACATACGCACTTTACCTTCTAGATCATAATCATTCTTTTAATGACGAACTTAAAATTCTTCACATTCAAAATAAAGGCCTTAAGCTATCTTTGTTAGAATCTATGGAAATTAACAAATTTAAAAACACAGATATAATTCTGAATGACCAGCTTGAGACAAACAGTTCTCCCCTCCTCAACCTATTTCATTAAAGACTATAAAGTGTAAACGCATACCAAAAATAGATCACTTGAGAAAGGCAATCAGCCGAAACAGCTGTAGTGATAAGAGTTTCTAAACTTCTAGCGATTCTATCCATAAACTAAGAACGCTAGCGTCATGTGTTGTTTTGGATGCATGTTTATCATAAAAATTTTTGGCTATACCCCAAACTAACTCAATTGCATTATAGTGACAATGGTAGGGCGGAAGTCGAAGAACTTCATGGACATATTTAAGAACGATTTGGTCATTAACAAATTTCTTTTGAATTTTGTGCTCTCCACACCTTTGACGTAAATCTACTTTTAAAAATATGTCACTGTGATAAATTTTCTTTTCTGTCAACCACAACTTTATTTCTTCTTTTGTCTAGCTGCTTGAAGGAAATCTCTCTTCTGTTCTTAAGTGGAAGGATGCATTACCCAATACTATTATGGATGGTCGCTCCAATTTTTTAACAAATTTTCTTAAAACCATTTTTCAAAAATATTTGCATCCTATACCAAACTCCAAACCAAACTCTTTACAAGCCACAGCCTTAATTTGGAGATAAAAGTAAGGCTCCTACGATGTTATGTCTTCTCTTTATTATACTAGGGAGTTGTGTCCTGGACACTCACTGAAGCGATGGAGAAAAAACTTAAAGCCTTCGAGATGTGGCTATACAAAAGAATCCTAAGGATATCAAGGACGGACAAGATAACCAACGGGACTGTACTACGAAGAATGGGGAAAGAAAGAGATGTGTTGTATACGATTAAAAGGAGAAAGTTAGAATATCTCGGGCACATAATGAGAAACGGCACTAAATACAAGTTACTAAAATAATCCTTCAAGGGAAAGTATTCGGAAAGCGATAAATTGGGAGAAGAAAAATATCATCAATATCATTAAAAAACCTGTGGTAATGGTTCTCCACAACAACAAGTAATCTATTTAAAGCATCAGTTAATAAAATAATTATAGCCAGAATGATCGCCAATATTCGAAACCAATAGGCACCAAAAGAAGAAGAAAATGTTAACTACATATAAATAAAAGGTCGCAAAATATTTATTATAGATGAGTATGTAATCTATAGAAAGGAGAAGGTATATTAGAGTAAAAATAATCAATTTTCTAATTAATTAATAAAGTGTAATTGTTTAATAACCTTTCCCAATTAAACAATATTAATAATATAATGGATATTAAAAACATTGTAGTCAATAAATAATAGTGTCGATAAACGTTTTATTAGTTCTCCAACGAAATTAATGGAAGAATAATGGGTTTAGAAAATGACACCAAATTCTTACAATTCTTGTTTAAGTTAGGAGGCTATACGGGACTGTTTCCATTAAAAACTAAACACAAATTTCTAAAATATTTTATTAGCAATGTGCTGTTCGTTGTGTCTATACTTGGAATTATATCCACACCCTTTAAAATGGGGGACATCTTCACAAAATACAGTTATACAACAATGGAAATTTGTTTGTATACTACGATAGAATGTTGCAGTACTGTGTTTACCATTTTATGTTTTTATAATATATTATTTATAGACCAAAGTTCATGGAGGAATTTTTTTCAAAATATTCAAAGTACGTGTTGGCTTAAAACAAACGAAAAGCCCTGTATTAAGTACTTTAGAGCTTCAACAATGTTTATTATGGGACCATTGATCTACTGCATCTACGATACAATTATGATTTACAATTATAATTGGTACAGTCTATCAAAATATTTGTATACTAATAAAGTCGGTTTTGAAATTTTCTTGCTTGTATTGTTTATCGTGGAAACTTGCACATTTTTTTCATCAAATTATGAAGCTCTGAAGGATTATATACAATCTCCAATGTTTGTTAACAAAAATAATCTACTGTATAAAAAACAAATAGATGAGATCAAGAAATGTATTTTATCGATAAAAACTATTGTCAATCTTCTTAATGAAACCACCGGAAAACTGATGACTGTTGTATTATTGATATCATTTGTAAATGCGTTATCTATATTTAATTTTTTCTTATTTATATACGAACAATATGGATTCAAAGGAATAATTTACAATGCGCCGTTTTTGCTAAATACTTTTATACATTTGGTGAGTATCTCTTGTCATTTGTTATGATTTAGCTACCTTGTAGGAATGAACCATAGTCTGTACGACGAAAATTTGAACCCCCTTCCAGAAACTAAGAAATCAAGAGTTTCTTCAAAATTTAAAAATTCACGTCAATTTGTATTGGAAGGGAGAGGAATTTGCATGCTAAATTCATGCCCTCAAACGTAACCCCCTACTTCCCTGCATCAACCCCCAGTTTTTTTAATTATAGTGTATTTTTATGTATGAGAGAGTAATAAAACAATAAATTATGTATGCAAATCCCTAAACTGTTGATACGGGTGACTCAATGAAAAACAGATATTTGTCAACAAGTTTACAGAAGTATATAGGAAAACAATTTTAAATTGAGTATGACCACCAGGTATAAAGGTTGGAGCAGAATAGAATACAATAGTTGTGAGGGTTACTAATCCCTAAATAAGGTTGCCAGTGTCGGAGTGATGGAGGTTAACAGGTACTAATGAATTTGCAAGAAATGTAAGATGTTTATTTTATTGGTTATATATAACCAATAAAAGTTTAATAAGTACCTACCTATTTGCAAAATAAAGTTTAATTCTTTAGATAAAATAAAACGTTCTATTTTATCTATTTGCAAAATAAAGTTTAATTCTTTGCCTATTTGCAAAATAAAGTTTAATTCTTTAGATAAAATAAAACGTTTTATTTTATCTGAAATGAGTGCATTCCACGAAGTAAGGGTTTCAACAATCAAACATTTAATTCTTTAATTCCAGGAATCTACGACAGTAATTGACTAGATAATTACCTTCTAAACTTATTCCACAGAAAATGTGATAGTGGGTTTTTCCATTTTGTATATAGGAAGGTCCAAGTGACGTATTCAAAATTCTTAACAGTTCACTAAAAGTAGGTACTTCAGTTGCAAGGTGCAGTTTATTGTGTATACTAGTGTTATGGAAAATTTGGAAGTGCTACGATTTACAGAGTTATTAAAGAAGAGAAATGTGGTAGTTTTCAAATGCCACGTAATGCTCCAGGGAAACCAAAATTTCAAAATAGAATATCATTTTAAAGAAGGACTTCGACGGAAAGTGCATGAATTCTTCTTTAGACAAGAATTTCCAACATTGGATAAAGTTCTTGTCTCAGTTCGAGATGATAAGGATTACCCAGAAATGAGTCGAAGTACGTTATGGAAACTTTTAAAAGAAATAGGCTTCCGCTGGAAAAAGAATCCCAGAAAGTCTATTTTATTAGAAAGAAGCGATATTGTCATATGGAGAAGACATTTTCTAAAAACCATAAAGGAAATGAGAAACTAAAAAAGAAAAATATTTTATCTTGATGAAACATGTATCAACGAGGGTCATACACCAAATAAATTTTGACAGGATGAAACTGTTACAAGTCAAAGGCACGCTTTTGTAAATAACTTATCTACTGGTTTAAACCCACCATCAGGAAAGGGACGCAGGCTGATAATAGTACACATTGGCAGTTCAGACGGTTTTGTTGAAGGTGGTTTATTAACTTTTGAATCAACTCGTACCGGTGACTACCATGAAGACATGAACGCTGATGTCTTTCAAGAATGGTTCGAACAAATGATAGATCTTCTTCCTAAGAACTGTGTAATAGTAATGGATAATGCAAGTTATCACTCCAGACTTATAGAAGGACTGCCCACAACCAAGTGGTTAAAAAAAGACTTGCAGAATTGGGAGTTCAAAAAATATTACGTACCATCCCGGATCTATAAGAAAGGAACTTTATTCGTTGTGTGCCCTTCATAAAGAAAAATTTATAAAATACGAAATTGATGAAATTGCCAAAAATCGTGGAATGACAGTACTTAGATCCCCACCATATCATTGTGAATTAAACCCGATTGAACTGGTATGGGCACAGATAAAGAGTGAAGTTTCAAGAAAAAATACCACTTTTAAAATTCATGATGTTAAACAGTTGTTTTTGGAGGCCGTAAATAATGTAAAACCTGAAAACTGGGAAAAGGCAGTAAATCACACTGTTAAAGAAGAGGAAAAAATGTGGAATCTGGACAATATTACTGATAAAATGATCGAGCCAGTTATTATAAATCTTGGTTCTGAAAGTTCATCTTCTGAATCTGATTTGGATTTGTAACAAGTAGCTGTAAGTTTTATATTAATATTTTTATTCATCTATTTAACATACCTTAGACGGTTTTAAAAACTCTTTTTCTCTTTTGTAATTTTTAAAAATTAAAAAAAATGTGAATTTTTTAAAACCCTTTTTAATGTAGGCCAGTCAGTTCTAATATAGTGTGTGATAAAAGAGGTCACTTTTGTTTACATACACATAACACTTTATAACACTGAAATAATTCATTTATTTTTTACAATTATTCAAAGTAATTTTTCAATTAATCTTGAGCACGCCCATGGAGTGGTCGGAGCTACCAGTTAAAATTATGCTAATTACTCTCTCGTTCATAAAAATAAACTATAGCAAGTTTGACCGTAAATGGCACACACACGACAATGACATTATACACGAAAATATATACAGACCAGGAATTATAAGAATATTGTTTTGTCTAAAGATGCCTCAACAAGAATGTCTAAATTTCATTTTATACATTATCCTAATAGCTCTTTTCTGAAGTACGAATATCTGCTCTAATTCAGAGGTACAACCCCAGACTTCAATGCCATATTTGGCTATTGAGTAAAAATAGGCAAAGTATACTGTTTTTATTACTGATGTGTGAAAGAATTCTCAATGCATAACATGCGCTACTTAATCTGAATTTCAAATTAGAAATGTGGTTTGACCATTTACAATTACTGTCTAGAAGTACCCCCAGCAACTTCGTGCAGTCTGTTTTATCTATTGCTGTTTCTATAGTGGCTTGATGGTTTAATAAATTATTTGACGTGAAAATCATATACTTTGATTTTTCATTATTCAAAACTAATTTGTTGGATAAGAAATAACTGTTGATGGTGGATAGTATCTGTGTGGTTTTATTTTGCAAATTTTGATCAGACGTTCCTGTGACTAGAATGTTAGTGTCATCCGCATAACTGATGATGTTAACCCCAGTCAGTGAATTAGTTAACAAAGCCATATCATTAATAAATACTATAAAAAGTAGAGGACCCAATACACTACCCTGAGGGATACCTTAATGATCATCAGCAATTACGTGACTTAGACTGATAATGTGATTTTTCATTTCTAGCAGACTTCATTGGTAAACTGAGCATATTGAATATGGAACTGTAAGGCAAGACCAAAACATTAGATATATTGAGTTCTATTGCATCATTCAAACTACAAACAGTATCTTTTTTATTTGATATTAAAAAGAAAAGGTTTCTAGGATTTATGAACATTAAAGATAACATAAAAAAACAGCCTGCATATGTTTTTATTTCACAGAAGTATACAGCAGAAATTCAGTCGGTGGTATCAGATATTGAAATACGTTTTAGAGAATTCAATAAATTTGATAAAATTAAAAGTCGAATTTATCAATTATCTATTCAATGATACTATTCCTGACACCTACACCTTTGAAACATCCAAAAATTTGCAGAGATATTCCAAATGGACCAACTTTTTCTTAAAAATGAAATAATCGCTATGCCCTGCGATGTATTTTTGAAATAGAGGACAGGTTCACATCTAGATTTCTGGCCATTGGCGTGCAATGTGCCGAAAATGTGCAAAACAATGTACTGAACAACTGCAATCATGTTTTGGTTCAAAGTATTTATGTGAATCAGTGTTTTTATATTGAAAACAAACGAAGAGTAAAGAGCGTTCCAGCGTGACTGATGCTCATACGTTGGATTCTTTAAGATTGGCCATTTCCAACTACAGGCCAGACTTTAAGTACCTAGCAAGTTCAAATTGTCGTTGGAACACACTTTATATAAAACAGACTGAGCAAGTCGGCACTTTACAATGTCAACAAGATCTCTCAACTAATTTCCACCTTCTTTTTCTACTTCGCTATTTTATTTTACCGTTACTCTCTTTCTCACCTCTGTACAAAAAAAAACAAACACAGGATAAACATTTAAAAGACAAAACGAGGAAAAAAGAAAGAAGTCTTTGAAGTGAACACACCTGTGATAAAAACAGAGTATATACTCCCCATCGAGTTAGAATCTATGGAGAGGGCATCACGTGACTAAAAACGACCTCACTTCGGCTATATTGTTAAGATTGTTTTGACACTTTTGACATATCGTATATGCTTGTTTACGTTTGTTGTTTTTCGAATATTTTTAGTTTTATAATACTTTTATAGAAACTGTAATAATATACTGTGAAAGTGCATAATAATGGTTTCTTGTTCTCAACGTAGTTGCAGTAGCAGAAGCAATGTTAATAAAAAATCTTCAGGAATAACGTTCTACAGGTTAATATACAAATATGTAAACAAAGAAATGGCCCGTACTTCAGAGAATAAATGAATAGTCTTTGACTGTATTAATTTATCTTTATGTATAATATATCGTGTTTTTAGTGTTTACCGCGGGATAAATAAATCATAGTTTATTAAAAATGTATTGCACTTTTTTAGATTATGATTAAATCTTCTGAATAACTAGTCATATTTTTTTAGTAGTTTTAATATTATTGAGTCCGGCATGATCCCACCGCCATATTATTATCACCGTTAGCCACGCCTACCTACGCCGTTTTTAATACACATGTTAATATGCTTATAGCTTCTCCATAGATTTTAACTCGATGATACTCCCCTAGTAGAGTAAGTCTCATGGAAAGTTTTGGGAGAGAGTTTCTAGCGCCAAATGCGGTCGGGCCGAAACTAATTTCATTTGGCGGCAAAATCAAAACGTAAGTTCTGAATTTTAGGAGGCAAGTTTAAAAAATATGCTCTTAATAACTTTCACCCATCAACAAAAAATATTATATCTGTAATTGCTTACTGTACTGAAAAAATTATGTTTTTACCTTTTTACCTCAGTGTATGTTTTGAAAGTAAAAAAATGAAAAATCCGAGTATAGGGACTTTATGCCGCTTGATTCCATGATTTTCATGTCCCAAAAGTTTGGCGTACGTAACAATTGAATTTTTCCTTCTGTGGAAAAGAAACCGTTGTGCACCGATTAAGCCTAAGGGACTAGTTGTGCTTATTTTATAAGGACATAGCTCCAATTGCAGCATTGTGAATACATTATAGTTTGCAGAGGAAAACAAAGTTTTGCTCTGTCTAGCTAGCTACCAGATCCATTATCTGTAGCCAATAGATATAGAATTTTTTAAAGCTTTAAAATCCTATTATTACAATGCTTGTGATTCCTTCAAAACTAGTGTTTGGAGGACTCCTTATAAAAGCATGGACAGGCAACGCAATATCGAAATTCAGAAGTACCTTCTTGTCTTAATAAGAAGACAATGGAAAATGGAAAGTACCCAGACGATACCTATTATTCTTTCTACCACTGGAGTCATTCCGAAGAACCTCATAGAAAACATAAAAAAGCTGAGTCTAAATGAAAATCTATGTAAGATCAAGCAGAAAGCTGTGCTGCTCTCAACGTCCAGATACGTGAGAATTTTTGGGAAATACACCGACGTAGCAAGTCACCTAGGGCTCGATAACACGGAAAGAGTCCCACCAGAGCTCAATCCTTTTGATACCCTGGGTATCTGGGATGAGTGAATTTTCCCCTTAGAGGGAATGTGAGCCGTATGGCTAAATCTGGAATAATAGTAATATTTATTCATTCTTACAGACATATACAGAGTGTAGGACAAGTCATTCGTTTTATAGACAATCAAAATTAAGTCCGAAACAAACTTTTCCACAGTATACTAACATTTGGCTAGCAATAAGCTTTTAATGGATTTCTTCATTATTCTGTATTTTTTTAATAAAACGTTAAACAATCTGATGCTCATATACTTTACTGACAATTCTTTTCTTGATCTATGTGCAGGTACACTCAAAAAGTCGCCACCTCGCGTCGAATAATTGTGAAAACTGGAATTTCTGTCATACACATGAATATTGTCAACAGCATCAAGTAACATTAATTTTAATTTAATATTAATTTTATAAACAAACTTCATTAAAAAAGTAATTTAATAAATCCTGGATTTATTACTTGTTAAGCCATTTTCGATCATAACTTCAGAACTAAGTGACTAATCTCAATGTTTTTTCCCTTAAAATACGGGTCTTTTGCTGAACTTTTGACATAAGTTCAGAAAATAAATTTTAATTAAAAATTGAAAAAGCTATTGTATTTGTTTATTACCTTAAAACATGTACAGTTGTTTTAAAATCCCTAAGCTGTCCTATTTGGTTTGACTTTTATTTAAAAACTTGAATGCCCTTTTGTATGCCAAAGAACTTTCGAGTATATAAAGCTTTTTGTGTTAACTCTGCATAAGTTTGAAAATTGATAACTTTTTTTCAAACATTTAGATCGCAAAACTATTTTGCAAAGACTGCTTAATCGATTGTTCTGAAATTTTGTAGTGATTTTCTATAATTATCTCAAAGATTTTTTGGGTAAATTTTGAAAGTTACATTTGTCTCATAAATACCTGAAAAAAATATTGATTTTTGCCCCTTTTTAAATTGTTTTTGCTAATTTTACAATAATAATCATTATTTTTCCAATTTGCAATCAATTTTGTCGTACCTATAGGAAATTTTATAGTAACTTTTTTGTCGTTACATTTTTTTTCTTTCAAAATAGGAGGAAAAACATTAAAAATATTTCTAATTTTTTTTATAAATTGTTTAATAACAGATTAAGCTCACATTTTAAAGTGTCCTCATATTAAATTATTATTCCTAATAATATTTTAAAGCGGTTAAAGCAGAAAACTAGGATTATATACGATTTACTCAACCCAAAACACATACAGCCTGGTCTATTATAGTAGAAGTAAAAAGTGAGGCCTGACTTTTTCCAATTATATTACTTGCTGTAATTAAACTGTTAAAAAAAGTAGAACTATCCAGGCCAAACCTTCCAAATCGCTTATACCCAATAAATTGTTGGTGAATCATAAAGTTGGGCATTTCTTATATTTTGTGACAAATCATAAAATAAAAAGGTGGTTCTTAAAAGTTAATTAGTACGTAAAAAGTATCACCTGGTTTACATTAACGAATTAAAATACTAGCACTGCTACGGGCGATTAGTACCGCCCCCAGAGTCACTATCTTTCATTACTACCAAATTCGCAATGTAGAAACAAAATGGGTTTAAAAACTTTTAATTATTATAATAATTAAGATGTATAGGCTATAGTCCAGAGAAATAAGTTTTTCTTATATTATATGTAATCGAATGCAAGTATTATTATATATTATACAGGGTGTTCGTAAATAAGTGCGACAAACCACTAATTTATGACAAAAAATCTTCTTTTTTTTTCATAAGAGGCGCCACGTTTATGCAAAGAAATACAATATCTTAACGCGTATTTCTCATGTCTTCAATAAAGTGTTTAGTATACTATTATAAACAATTTATCAGTTATTGTATTTAGCTACTGTTGATATTTATCTAGTGTACAAATTTTTGTGATATGTGCAGGGTAAATCAGGGTGATAAGGTAAACACCAAGTTAAGCTTCGTAGCAGACAAGAAATTGTGACTTGGTACCTCGGTGTATCTCCCAAAAATTTTCTCACGCATCTGGACGTCGAGAGTAGCACAGCTTTCTGCATGATCTTTCATTATGTTTTCTAGGAGGTTCTTCGGGATGACTCCAGTGGTAGAAAAAATAATAGGTATCGTAGGGGTACTTTCCATTCTCCATTGTCTCCTTATTTGTATTTCCAAATCTCTGTACTTGGCGATCTTTTCGTTGTACTTAACACGCAAATTATTTTTGTTTGGTATCGCCACATCGATTAGTGTTGTTTCTTTTGTTATTTTATTAACTATCACGAGATTTGGTTTATTATGTGCTACAGTTTGGTCTGTGAGCACAGTGCGAGCCCAGTATAGCCTGTTCCTTATATTCAGTTGCGCAAATGCCTGGCAGCTCCCGGTAAGATGTTGGATGGTTTCCTGAGCTTGACATCCATATCGGCATTTGTGGTTTTGGACCTGAGGGTCTTTGACGATATATTTCAGGTAATTTTTGGTTGATATAACATGATTGTGAATGACAAGTAATGTACCTTTTGTTTCAGGAAACATTTTTCCTGATGTTAATCAATAGTTCGACGATATATTGTCGACATAGTCTTGACTGACTTCATTGGGATGTCGCTCGTGTAGAGGTTTACTCATCCAGATGCTCATTTTTTCGTTATTAGTAAGATTCTTATTTTCTCAGTTTGATCAGTGTTGTGGCATCAATTGCACAAATTGCGCGATGCGGAGTAGATGTCTCTGCCTGCACTTGAAAATAAGTTCTTAAATTAATAATCTGTTTTTCGAATTGCTCACTTATATACATAATTCCTCGTCCTCGTAAATACCATGGTAATGTTGTTCTTTCTGCTGCACTTCGAGGATGGTCTTTTGCGCCTTTGTGAGGTGTGCTCGTACTTTTTGCTGAAGAGTTTCTATATCCGTTTTAGTCTACTTAATAATTCCAAAGGAGTAGCTAAGTGCGGAAACTGCGTAGGTGTTTAATGCCTTGAACAAATTGTTACTATTAAGATGGAAACGTAGTAGCTGTTTTACCCTTCGTATGAACTCTGAAGTTAATTCGATTTTCATTAGTTTATGGTCAATTTTCCGCGCTTGCTTTACTCGTAGATATTTATACATGCCATTTTCGCCCATAGACTCGATGTTTTGGCCATTTTGCATACTGAATCTTCTGGGCTGAACCTTTCCCTTAACTATATTTTTTAGTACACGAACCTTGTCTAGCCCAAAGTGCATACTGATATCATTAAAGAAAGTTTCTACAGTTTTTAGCATTTGATATAAGTGATTTCAAGTGGAAACCATTAGTTTCAAATCATCCATATACAGCAGATTTATTATTTAATGTTATTCTTATTATTATTAATCAATTTTCTAATTTACTAAAAGTAAAATTGTTTCCCAATCAAACAATATTAATGATGTAACAAATAATAAAAACTATGAGGTCAATAAATAATAGCGTCGATAATGGTTTTATTAGTTCTTCATCGAAATGGACGGAAGGATAACGAATTTGGAAAGTGACACCAACTTTTTACAACTCTTGTTTAAGCTGGGTGGCTATGCAGGACTGTTTCCATTAAAAACTAAACACAAATTTGTAAAATGTTTTATTAGCAATGTGCTGTTTGTTGTGTCCATACTTGGAATTATATCTACACCCTCTAAAATGCAGGATGACTTTACAAAGTACCGTTACACACCAATGGAGACATGTATGTATATTATGGTACAAGGTTGTAGTACTATGTTTACCATTTTATGTTTTTATAATATAGTTGCATACCGAAACTCATGGAGGAATTTTTTCGAAAACCTTCAAAGTATCTATTGGCTTCAAACTAACAAACAGTCTTTTACTAAGTATTTTAGAGCTTTAATAATGTTTATTATGGGGCCCTTGTTCTACATTATCTTCAATAGACGTGCCATTGACGATTATCGGTGGTACAATCTAGCACAATATTTCTTTTTTATTAAGGTCATTTTAGGAGTATGTTTCCTTATGTTGTTTGTCGTGGAAATATGCACAATTCTGTCATCAAAGTATGAAGCACTGAAAGAATATATTCAGTCTACGATGTTAATTAACAAAAGTGATCTGCTGTATAAAAAACAAATAGATGAGACCAAGAAATGTATGTTATTAATAAAAACTTTTGTAAATTTCGTTAATGAAACCACTGGAAAACTGATGACTATTGTATTATTGATTTCATTTGTTAATACGTTATCTATATTTAATTTTTACTTAGTTACGTACGAACGTTATGGAATAGAAGGAATAATTTACAATGTAGCGTTTTCTCTGAACACTTTTGTGTATATGGTAAGTAACTGTTGTCATTGACATGCTACGATCTAGCTAGTTAAAAGAAGTATACTCGCTCCCCTTTACCAGTTTAAATTAACATATATAAACTCAATATTGTAGGAAATATAAAACGAATTGGTAAATTTAAGACTGAATTTCAAATAATATGGTTCTACAAATTATGCACAAAATCGCTTACCTTAAATTGGCGTTCTTTAGGATTTGGTTAATTATGCAGACCCCAATGTGACTACTCAATTCATCACTGCTCAATCCCTTCAATGGATTTCTTCCATGAAATTCCTGTTGGACGCGAGACGGTACCGCCAGATACGTAACGTTCCGAATTCTTAACCTTTCTCGTTGAAGCCTGGAAGCGAAGTCGTACCTTCTCGGTTAAAATCTACTCATTGGGGCATGCCCATTTGGATATATGAGCGATTTGTGTGCGTCGAAGTAAAATTATATTATATTGCGCTTTGAATAAAATGCGACCAATAAGCACATAAGGTTATTCTGCATCATTTCAAGGAAATATAATTATTAAAGATCTAAAACTTATTCTACCCGAAATAAATTAAGTATTATAACAATATTCAATATAATTTTTTTTTTAATGGCATAGACATTAGTCATTCAGCCAGTTGCAATAGATTTTCCAATCAGACAAATACACAACTCTATCAGTAATCGAAAACTAACGGATAATTAATAGAAGAATATACGACAAGGAAACTTACAGGGTCACTTGCTTCTCATCTAGGGGCCCATCAAGACATTCTTAGTAGACAAACAAAACTGGACCACGGATAAGGTGTTATAACATTTAGGGTAAACAAAGGATACAAATCTAAATTTCCACACGATCATGAAAAATTCCATTCTCTCGTACAAATTCTATAGAACTGTGCATGTGTCTGACAAGAAATCTATAATGATATTATATACTTGTTGTGAGCTTGTAAATTCAATTAATTTTTTGTAGAGAGAGTTTGAATGCTGTTGAAACTTAGGACATTCAAAAAAGATGTGATCAAGATCACCTAGTTTTCCGCAATGTTTGCAATTATCATCTTCAATCACATTTATTTTATATAAATGACTTGGATAACAAGCATGTCCAAAGCGTAGTCTATTTATGGTAGTTATATATTTACGTGGAGATTTAAAATTCTTAAACCAAGTAGTTTGTGGAATAACTGGTTGTAAAGTGGTGGGTTTGTAAAGCAGTAAAGATTCCATTGATCTTTCCATGTCTATAGCTGATTTTTTTTAAAAATCGTAATGGCATCTGATACACATAAAGAATATGACAATAAAGTGCCTGATATTATACTGGTTTTAGCTAAGTAATCTACATATTCATTATCTTTGAGTCCAATATGTGCCTTAACCCAAATAAATTTTATATTAAAGCCAGAGTCTGCTAAGTGCTTTAATTGATCCTTTATTAAAAAAATATAAGGATTACTAAATGTTTTGGGCAAACAAGTATTTTTTATGTTCTGTAAAACTGAAAGACAATCTGAAAGAATTAACGATTTTTTAATATAAGAGTTTTTAACATATTTTAAAGCTTCGAGTATGGCCAATGATTAAGCCGAGAAAATTGAGAACTCATTGGAAAGTTTGTACTTAAATTCAGAACCTCCTGAGGGTAGAAAATAGGCACAGCCAGTCCCTTCTATTGATTTAGATGCGTCCGTGTATATAACTGTGGCATCACTATAACAGTTCAAAACAGATCTCATAATAATGTTACTCAATTTGATGTTGTCACTATATGTGGGTATTATCATTTCAGTTTTATGGAAGAAAGCAAAGAAGTCTAAATTTTTGTCCACTTTGGCCAAATTCTTTGAAAAAATAGAATTGTTCTGTAAAGCAGTGCACAAAGGTGGAGATGGCTTTTTAATCCAATATTTGTGAGTTAGGTCTGATTCGTTAAGTTGACATATACTGGAAAATAATTTGGGATTTGTTGAGTGGGCTTTGAGTACCCATTTTTCGCTTAATAAATTTCTTCTAATTTCAAGAGGAGGTTCATAAGCTTCAACATGTAGTGGTTCTATAAAGGTAGATCTCTTGGCACCTAAACAGACCCTTAAGGCAGAATTTTGAAAAATGTCAATTTGTCTTAGAAGATTTCTAGACGCGGAACCATAAAGAGTAGAACCATAATCTATAATGGATCGTATATAAGCTATGTAAAACAATAAGGATGTTTCAACATCGCAACCCCACCACACTTTAGTTGTCATTCTAAGAAAATTAATACCTTTGTTGCATCTATCCAGCATATATTGTATGTGTTGTTTCCAAGTCAATGTTTTATCCAGTATAAGGCCCAGGTATTTGACATGGTTTTTAAATGTAAAAGATTGATTATCAAGAAGTATATTTTGATTTAGAGAAAGGTTGTGTCTTGTAAAGACAGATACTGCTGATTTGGCAATTGATAAGTTTAAGCCGTTCTCTAAGTACCATGGGAAAAGAGAACTCCATACTCTGCTTAGGTCTTGCATACCGTTTTCATATTTCTTACTTTCTGTATAGACACAAAAGTCATCTGCATATTGTATTATTTTAAATGGAATGTTATTTATTTGCATATTATGTATGTCAGAGGTGTACATATTAAATAAAATTGGCGATAATACCGAACCTTGTGGTATGCCGTGATAGTTGTGTCGAGGTCCTATTAGTTTGTTATTATGGTCTCTGACGTAGATTATCCTGTCTGTATAGAAGCCGATAATTGTGTTCACGAAAGCAATTGGCAAATGAAAGAAATTTACCATTTTGGATTTCAAGGTTGTCAAACAAACTGATTCATATGCTCCTTCAATATCCAAGAATAGGGCTGTTAAATAGTTATTCCTAGTTAAGTTATTCTGTATATCTACAACAAGTGTTGTTAAAGCGTCTAGAGTTCCCAAACCTCTTTTGTAGCCAAACTGGTTTACTGGTAGTAAATTCTCTTTTTGTATCCACCAATCTAATCTAAATTTTATTAGTCTTTCTAGGGTTTTGAATACGCAAGAAAGTAAGGATATTGGTCTATATGAACTCACGATATTTGGATCCTTTCCGGGTTTAAGGATAGGAACGACTAAGATATTTTTAAAGGAATCGATAACTTTGTTATTTTGGATGATATCGTTGAGGATATGTAAAAGATGGTTTTTTGCAACCTCTGGTAGGTTGATTAACATGGGGTATTTTACATGATCGATTCCAGGAGAAGTGTTAATGTGGTTTTTAAGGGCGAAGTCTAATTCAGTTTTTGTAAAAGGTTTTAACAGAAAGTGATTATTTGAATGATGACTTTGTGTAGGCTGTCTGGGCGAATGTTGAACCCATGGAGGAGATACTCTATTAAAGAAGTCGTCTAATAAAGTATCATTGAAGGGTTTTGTACTATTATGTGATTTTCGGTTCATTTTGTTAGCTTGTGACCATATTTCTTTAGAAGAAGTATTTTTGCTTAAATTAGAACACCATTTGATCCAACTAGCTTTGGCTTTTTGTTTCAGCTGCTTTTTAGTATGAGCAACATTTTTCTGACATTTTAGATAATTATCAAGGCTTGGTGAACGTTTATAAACTGCTAATGCTTCTTTTCTGTTATTAATTATCAGATCACATTCTGGGTCCCACCATGGCGGAGGGGATCGATTTTTGAATTTAAAAATTTTATATTGAGGAATAGATTTAATAGCAGCATCATTAATGCAATCTATTAGAAAGTTATAATTTTCCTAAGTATTAAGGGAGCTACTTTTATTGGAAAACATGTTTTCAATTAAGGATGTATACAGGGACCAATTTGCTTTTTTGACATTCCATTTGCTTTTTGGATAAATTGTTTCCTGCGATGTGTTGGTTATTGAAAAATTCATAGCTATAGCAAAATGATTGGAGCCTAAGGTGTCAGAAAAAAATAACCAGGTGATTTTACTAGCTATATTAGCTGTGCAGAGCGAAATGTCAATCATCGATTTTTGCGTACCATATCTAGGAAGATAGGTAGGCTCTCCATTATTCAAAATTACAAGATCTAGATCCTCGACACTACTAACAATTTGGTGACCAACTGCATCATTTTGTAATGAGCCCCACAGTGAGTTATGAGCATTCATATCTCCTCCAATTATAAAAGGTGATTTGACTTGTGAGAAGATATTTATCCAATCGTTTTTGGAAGTACGAATTTTAGGTGGTCTATATACAGGGTGAGTCATGAGGAACTTTACATACTTCTACCATATGTAGAGTCCCTCAGGGAGCATATCATGTGGCCACTAAAAAATGTCAACTCCTCTTCTTTATTAATTAACAGGGTGATTTGTGTAATTGACCATTTGTTTCATTTTACTGTAGTGTTTATACGGCTCATTTGATTTTTTTAATTTTTGCATGATACAGTACACTACTATCAAGCATTCGACTGGTATTAGCTAAACTAAAAAATTCCAGGCCTGGCTTTGGAAAAATTAATTTAGGGATTCGTATTAAATATTACACCCTGTATATATTTTTTTTAAAATGCAATAAGTGATTTTCAAACTACATAAATAGCCAATGAAAACGACATATGCGACAATGTTGTCGCACTTTTATTAAATTTTTAGTGAACGATCAAATCTTACCAAAAATAGAACAACCATAATGAAGTATCAAATTATAAGGTAATTAATTTAAACAAATGTTATAAATTTCAAACATTTTAATTGAAATGATAAACTGAGTCACTGCACAACAAAAAACAGTAACTACTAACAATAACGAAGAACAATTTAAAAAAAAACTAAAAATATGTACATAGTTATGATAAACCCATAAATTAGAACTGGAAAAGATACAATAATGGTAACAAAATAAAAATAATTCAAAATAGATTTTCGAAATGGAACCCTGCAGCCTGTACACATTTTTGTTGCCGAATTGTTAATTGACGTATTGAATTACGGATACTCTGGGGATCGTTTCTAATAGTATTACAACAATGTATAATTCTATCAATTAATTGTTGTCGGTTATTAATATTCACTGCGTAAACTAGTTGCTTCAATCGTCCCCAAATATGGTAATCAACGGGATTGAAATCAGGGATCTTGAAGGCCACAAAATAGGACCTGCACGTCCTATTCACCTGTTGCCATAAACATTATTGAGATGTTGTCTCACTGCCAGTAAAAAGTATGGGGTGCTCCATCATGCTGAAAATACATCCCTCGGATAGCAACGTTCGCGTTGGCAAGCAAATTCGGCAAAATATTTTGTAGAAAGTTCAAATAGACCTGCCCTGTTAAAGGACCATCAAAAAAGTGAGGACCTACTAATTGGTTATTTATGACACCAATCCACACGTTAACCGAAAACCTTAACTGAGAACGACGTTCTCTAATAGCATGGGGATTTTCTTCTGCCCACACATGTGAATTTCGTGAATTATTTATCCCGTCTCTTGTAAATTGGGCTTCATCTGTAAATAGTGTCCTGTATAGCGTTGGTCGATTATTGTTAATCCATCTACAAAATTCCAACCTATCGATCTCATCTCCAGCATGTAGTCGCTGAACCATTCGAATGTGATATGGATATAGATTATTTTTTTGTAAGACTCTACTTACTTTTGATTGAGTAACATTGAGTTCTCGACTTACTTGTCTAGTGCTTATTGTAGGGTTCATAGTAACGGCGTCCATAATGTCATCTTCCTGCGCTTCATCTACATGTCGCTCTGTTGTTCCACTGGGAAAAGTGCTATTTTCTCGCAAATAATTAAAAACTGACCCAAATGTTGGATGACTGGGAGTTCGACGATTAGGAAATCTCCTGCGATATTCTCTACTAGCAGCCCTACCATTCCCATTACAGAATCCATAAACAAATATTATGTCTGCATATTCTGTGGTCGAAAACTGATGTGGCATTTTGAACGAAAGTAACAAAAGCTCTACCAAAACTAACACAATGTACTTAACGTAGATATGACAGAAAAAATATGTATTCTTGTACACATAAATAACAATTGATAATGACAATAATGACAATGGGTATAAAATATCAAGAAACGTCAAACGGTCAACGCCAACCTTCTTTTTAAACTTTTTTAGATTTATTTTTATTTAGTTCAGTTGATGCAATGTATTATTATTTGACATAAAATTTTAATCATTTACAATCAACAAAAACTAACACATACAAGAGGTTTGACTTTTTAATCAATTTAATTTATTATTTATCGAAAATAATGCCCCAATACGATCTATGAGTAAAAATTTAAAATTGAAAAACAATTGATTCTATCGTAGAGATAATACAAAGTGGCAGTAAAGATGTTAATTTTCTACGTATTAGATTATGTTGAAGGAACTCATTTTAATTAAAATGTTTGAAATTTATAACATTTGTTTAAATTAATACCTTATAATTTGATATTTCATTATGGTTGTTCTATTTTTGGTAAGATTTGATCGTTCACTAAAAATTTAATAAAAGTGCGACAACATTGTCGCATATGTCGTTTTCATTGGCTATTTATGTAGTTTAAAAATCACTTATTGCATTTTAAAAAAAATATATACAGGGTGTAATATTTAATACGAATCCCTAAATTAATTTTTCCAAAGCCAGTCCTGGAATTTTTTAGTTTAGCTAATATCAGTCGAATGCTTGATAGTAGTGTACTGTATCATGCAAAAATTAAAAAAATCAAATGAGCCGTATAAACACTACAGTAAAATGAAATAAATGGTCAATTACACAAATCACCCTGTTAATTAATAAAGAAGAGGAGCTGACATTTTTTAGTGGCCACATGATATGCTCCCTGAGGGACTCTACATATGGTAGAAGTATGTAAAGTTCCTCATGACTCACCCTGTATAGATAGAAAACTTAATTCTGTTGTATTAATTTTTACGATAGCACCGCAGACTAAAATTTCATCGTTAAAATTGTTTCTAATATTTATTTGACAAAATGGTATGGTTGTTTTAATTAATATTGCAACACCTGCGTACCCGTCGTACCTATCTTGACGAATTACATTATAACCTTTAAATACATAATTCTGATTTGGTTTGAACCAAGTTTCGCTTAATAAGGCAATGCCAATATTTTCAGTTATTAAAAAATGAAGTAAACTGTTTTTATTCGAAACAACGGATCGAGCGTTCCATTGCAAAATTTTTAATGATTTAAGTTCTGTGAAGATGTTATTTATTGATAATATCCTCCAAAATCGTTTTTATTCCATGGTAAATACTATCTTGACTTATTGTTTTTATATCATCTACATTTTGAATATTTGTGATTAAATTAAAAATGTAATTGGAAATAAGTGTTTGTAAAACTGTCTGATCTGGTTTATTTTGACAATTAGGGATGTTTAAATTAGCAGGAAGGGGTCTAGTGGGGCCAAAATTAAAAGGAAACATAGGTGCATTATGTGGGGACTGTGGGGTAGGAGAGATTAATTTTCGTTTTTTCGCTATACTATAGTGACTTGAGGAGGGTTGTGATGTAATATTTGATGATATGTTTTGATTTCTACGTGTGACTACTTGTGTGGCAGCAGAAGGGGTTGAATTTTTTGTGAATGGTGGCAGGGGAGGAAAACTATTTCCGATATTTTCTAGTGTGGAATATCTATTCTGAGTGAACAATCCCGAGAAGGATGATTCACAGTAAGTTTTTGCCTCGATGAAAGAAGTTTTTTGCTCAATCATTACGTTTTTGATCTTCTTCTACAGTTCATATTTTGGACATTTCTTGGAAATGGATACATGATCCTTACTATTGCAATGGATGCACTGAATATCATTATCCTGGCACGCATGATCTTCATTTTTGGTTTTCCCGCATTTTATGCAATGTGTCTGTGTACTGCGACACTGCTTGGAGATATGTCCAAATCTCAAACAATTATAACACTGAGTGACCTTGCCAATATAGGTTTCCACAGGAAAAAATACACTATTTATTGCAATGTAGCTAGGTAAAATATTTCCCTCAAAGGTGACTATTACAGTCCTTTTCGGTACATAGTTAGTTTTTCCTTCCGTGTCAACCCTTCCAAAAGTTCGTTTAAAACCTAATATGGGGGAGGGAGATTCACTGTTATCTAACAAATAATTTTCATCGTATTGGGTATCAACATCTCTGATTAGACCTTTAATTTCTAGTAGATGATTACGAATATACGCTACCAAATTTTCTTTTTTTAACTTTAAATTGTTAACAAAATAAACTTGAAAGCGACACCATTTTTGAATGGAGAATGAAAAGACCTTTCAAACGATATATCACAAGCCTATACTTAAATAATGAATTTATTCCATTTGGCTTTTACACACTGTATATACAGGGTGGTCCTTAAGTAATTGTACAAACAGAAACCGTAGATTTAGCACTTTAAAATATTACGATTTAAGCCAACTTGCTTTTATAAAATGTTGATATTAAGAAAGATACAGGGTGTTAAAGTGGAAATTTAAAATTTTATTTTTCGCTATAACTTTTACGTTTGTAAATATTTTTAGACAAAAATTTACAGTTGGATGTTTTTGAGTAGAATAAATTATAATTTTATACAGAATTTAATGTAACTGATAGAGGGCGCCACATATGTCACATATGTGACATAAATTTGCGCTTAACTTTTTTGCTATTTGAATTAGCTCTATTTGTGTTAAAAAATGTTTAAGATACATTATTTTTACAAAGAAAAGGTATACTTGTTAGTAATCACAAAATTCAACCGTTTTCGAGATAATCGCATTTTATAAGTCAGCTGCATAATAATATTTGTGCGGTAAAGCACTGAATATCTGTAGATAAGCATATTTCATAGTTTATTCTTATTAAAACAACTCAAAGATGATAATGGGACATCACAAAATGCTTTATTATGGCCGCTAAATGTCTTATCGGAGAAAAGATTCTTCATCTTCTTCTTTGGGTGCCGTGTCCTTGTTCAGACGTTGGCCGTCATTATGTTTACAAGTTTCCTTTTCTATTGCTCCTTAAGTTTGTATACTGGCATTGTATTACTTTTTCTTTATTGCAAAATGCTGAAAACCCAAAATATGTGGTTTATGCAAGATGGTATACCTCCACATTCTAGAGAGAAGGCAGTGAGAACATACTTAAATACAACTTTTCTGAACGTTGAATTTGTCGTGGTAGTCATATTCCTTGACAATGTCGTGAGATATTGATATAATTAATAATTCATAAAAAATTCCAAAAAAATACTTATTATTCAATACACAGTAAACACACAGGCAATTTAGTTCAGTACCTATGATATTAGTCCATTAGTAAATCATAATAGTTCAATTGTTCGAGATGTAATTATAGTTACTCGTAAGCTGTATTGTAATCATATAAATAAGTAATGTCATCGATAGGTTATTCCGTGTGTATAAGTAACCAATGAACGAGATACTCACAGTTTAATACATTATTTAACCTTTGCGACAAATAAGATGTAGTTCCACAATATACCACAAGATTTGGATATGTAGCGAAAAGAATATATTCATCATTTATACATTATAGCCACCACGTAGCCCAGAATTTAATCCGCTTGATTTTGGTGTATGGGGCGCATTAAATCAACGTGTTTATAAAAATCCCATAAACATTCGCAACCAACTATGGGAAAAAATAAATACTGCAGCAGTTTCTTTAGAACCAATGATGCTATTTGATATGAGACGATCTTTTATGGAATATATTGACAAATGATTTAAAGAAAATGGTGAATATATCGAACACTTACTTTGACAAAAAGTTATGTTATTTAGTTTGACTATTTCTTAGTGGGGTTTGTAAACAAAATGTTTTGATTATGACTTTAATTTAACATAAAACGTAAAATGTTTGATGTAAAATCCTATTATTCTGTTGTTTTGTCAAATCCTGTTATTAATTATCCTAGTGACATATTTATTTTATTTAGTATTTCGTTAACTATTAACTTTAGTTAAAGGTATTTTATAACAAAATTCAGAAGTATTAATGTTTTTGTCTATTTTTCCTTCGTTGCCTGGAGTAATTGCCTTAAATCAGAATTATGCAGTTGATTTGTAAAATGCGATTATTTCGAAAGCTGTTGAGTTTTAAGGTTATTAACAAGTATACCTTTTTTTTTGTAAAAATAATTTATCTTTAATATTTTTGTCACAAATACAGGTAACATAAAGAGCAAAAAAGTTTAGTGCAAATTTATGCCACATATGTGGCGTATGTAGCTCCCTCTATTAGCTACATCAAAGTATGCATCAAATTATAATTTCTCATATTTAGAAGTACCCAGTTGTAAATTTTTATACATAAATGTTTACAAACATGAAAGTTAAACCGAAAAATAAAATTTTAAATTTGCACTTTAACACCCTGTATCTTTCTTAATATCAACATTTTATTAAAGCAATTTGGCTTAAATCGTAATATTTTAAAGTGTAGAATCTACTGTTACTTTTTGTACAATTACTTAAGGACCACCCTGTATATTATACATTCTTGAAAATATCTTTGGTTTTCACTTTAGCTTTGACATAAAATTTGTTCCAACCTCTACCGAATTACAATTTGATTTTATTTTATTTGATCAGGCTATAAATCATTAAGTGGACTTTGTTTCGAAATAACAAACAAATATTTCGATTATTATTTTAAGAAATCGTATTTTAAAAACGATTTTCGAATTTGAACTTAAGGCAAATAAAATAATTCCAATTGCATTCCTGGTTGGCTAAACTTCGATATAATGGGTTTTTGATGAAAAATAGTGTATTTACTTATTTCTATGTCATCATTAACCATTGGCTGTAATACGTTTTTTAGAATATTTACCAATCCATTCGCTCACTGTTAAATAAATACATATAAAAGAATATAGCAACTCCGTTTAAATATACTTTAGACACAGGTAAAAGTAACCGCACAAAATGGATAATAGTCCCAAGAACGAAACACACTTCTTAAAATTGATTCTAAGTATTGGAAAGTACTTAGGATTGGTACCATTCAAAGCGAATGCATTCGTAATTCTATGCTATTGTATCATAGAACTATCCTTCACGTCTTTACTGTTTATAACTTCATATTATTCGTTATTGGATAGAAGAGATGATTTCCATCTGGGGAATACTGAGTTCTTTATTTTCTCTGCTATCTCCCTCGTAACCTGCATATTTCACCTTCTCTTTAACGCCACCAAGGTAATATACAGAAAAAATTGGAATTACTTTCTCGAAAACTCCCAAAATATCTTTGAAAAGTTTGATTCCCAGATCAACTTAACTGCACGATCAACTTGGTTGGTTTTAATGTTTCTGGTGTCCATGCTGCCTACTTTTGCGTCTGGGGGACCAAGGAAGACATATTACTGGTACGATATTTCCACTTGGACAGTAGGAATCTTGACGGATCTCGAGATTTACTGGGTGACTATTCTGATATGGGAATTTGCGAAGTTTTGTTGTACAAGATACGAATTTTTGAAGAATTATATGAAAAATTTGCTGTTTCCGAGAAGAATAGAAGATGCTAAGTTTTACCAGAATCTGAAAGTGTTGCAAACGCATATAACGACGCTACACAAAGCCATTTTTCATTTTAATATCGCTGTTGGTAGTTTGACTTTGTTCTTACTTGCCATGACTTTTCTTAGCATGCTTTCGTGCCTGGATTTTAGCATGTTTATTTTTAAAAATGTAGATATGAATCCATATGAGACCTATGGGGTTATAGCTGTTGGTGTTAAAAACGTGGTAAGTAATTATTTCCTCGGGAAGCCTAGTTCGAATTTTTAAACTGTAAACACGTTATCATTTGTAGTAGCGGTAAGCGCTCAGATTTTGCAGAGTCATCATCATCATTTGGCTCTACAGCTCTATGTGAGTCTTGGCCGCGTTTACTATTTCCCGCCCATCTTATTCGGTTTGCTTTAATGTAGCGTACTATGTTTGTATCTCCATATACTGTCTGGAGTTCATCATTGTTTCTTCTTCTCCATTCTCGTGTTGTCTCTTCTCTGCAAGGTCCATAGATAGTCCGCAGTATCTTTTTTTCCAGTTCCAGTAATTTTGTCGTTTCCCGCTGGTTCAGAGTCTATGTCTCGCTTCCACACGTTATTGTGGGACGAATTATTGTCTTGTACACTCTTATTTTTGCTGTTATTGAGCAAATATTGAGCTTATTTTTGATTTCAGTACGGTCATTAATTAATATGCCCTGTTTCCTGCAATGATCCTGGCTGCCACGTCCTTTTCATATTTATTTTCAGATGTTTTTCAGATGAAGAAAAACTAAAAGTAATAGAGGAAACCTTCCAAAAAAAAGGAAATAAGATCCTTTTACCAGGAAACAAGAGAAATGGAAAGGGGATATCAGAAATATAATCCATATATGAAAAATGAGGAAGGAATATTAATAAATGAACCTGTTGAAATAATGAGAAATTGGCAAACTTACTTTACACAACTTCTAAACAAAAACGAAGAAGAAAGGGGAATAATCCAGGAAATTTAAGATGATCATATAGTAATAGAAACACCTACGAGGTAAGAAATAGAAAATGAAATAAGAGAAATTAAAAACAATAAAAGCCCAGGAATAACAGAAATATCGACGGAAATGGTAAAGGCAGGAAGAAAAAGACTACACAAGGAGATAGATAGCCTGATAAAAAGTATATGGAAAACAGAAAGAATTCCAGGAGAATGGGCCAGGGCAAGGATATGCCCTATACATAAAAAAGGTGACAAAATGAGATGTGAAAATTATAGAGGTATCGCGTTGCTAGAAGTCGTGTACAAAATATTGACTATCATCATAAGAAAAAAGCTGAATTAATACATGGAAAAGATATTGGGCAAATATCAGGCACGATTCAGAAGTAATAGGTCGACGATAGACCAAATATTTGCGTTAAAAGAAATCCAGACTACGTGCTGCGAACATAAAATAGCAGTATATGTCCTGTTCGTCGACTTTAAACAGACCTACGATACGGTAAAGCGGCAACAGATGTACGCACTAATGAAAGAAATGGGCCTACCAAGTAAAATTCTCAGGATGGTAAAGATGACTATGGATAACTCCACAAACGAAATAGCATGGAATGGACATAAATCAAATAATTTTAAAACAAAGGAAGGATTAAAATGAGGAGACCAACTATCAACGACTCTTTTTAATGTATTACTGGAAAGAAGAATTATAAAAAGTAAAATAAACACACAGGAAGAGATTTTTAAAAATGGATATCAATGTATAACATTCGCAGATGATCTAACACTATTAACAACAAGTAAGAAAGAGCTAAAAAATGAATGAGCAATATAATAAAAGAAGCAAAAATTTTTGGTCTTATCATAAATGAGGAAAAGACAATATACATGATAATGGGAGAAACAGATAAAGAAAAAGAAGACAATTCCACATTGGAGGTAGAAGGAGAAAATTCATGCGCGTTTAAGAATTTACTTACCTGGGTGTAAAAGTAGATGAAAAGTGACATGGGGAGAAGGGGAGATAAAAGCAAGAATAGCAAAAGCAAACAAAAAGTATGGAGCATTGCGTCCATTAATGAAATCCAAATATGTCTCAAGAAAAACAAAAACAAGAATCTACAAAACAGTTATCAGACCTACAGCTACATATGCATGTGAAACATGGGTGCTTAGAAATCAGAAATAGATCTTTTAGAAAGATAGGAGAGGAAAATACAACGAGCAATATATGGAGGCGTGAAAATAGATGGACAATGGAGAAGCAAAAATAATAAGGAACTTGAAGAACTATATAATGAACCGAAAATAACGACGGCAATCAAAGCACAGAGAATCCGGTATTTAGGACACATCGAAAGAATGGGAAAGGCGAGAATGCCAAAAATGGTTCTATTACGTAAACCAATACAAAAAAGAAGAATAGGACGACCAAGAAGGAGATGGAAGGACAGCGTATATGAAGACTTAAAAAAAAGTAATATTGTAATCTGGAAAGAAACTTTGGACAGAAAATAATGGAAGGAAGTGGTGAAGAAATGTATGGAAAGACTATAAGGAATATTAAGTGTAGTATTAGGTGTTTTATATAAACAAATGTAATATTGTATATATTATAGTAGTATAGGATATAGCATGTAATAGTAATTGTAAATTAAATCTTTCAGCCCTGGGTCTTCAAGGCCTGTTGAGCTTAATAAATAAATAAATAAATTTTGTAGTTATTTTTTATGTAGTTTTTAATTTAAACCTGCTTAGAGTCAATATATGGTGACTAGAATTGATAGAGAGTAGTGAATGGATGTGAAGGACAGTTATTCCATGACGCTACTCGTGACGACTGCATCTTGTGACGCTAGTTCAGTGACACTCTCCTCAGCATTTTACTCTAGAGAAAAAAGTAAAATATAACGTCAGTATAGAAGCTTCTTCTTCTTCTTTATGTGCCTAGCTCGATTATCGAGAGTTGGCTATCAAATTGGCTATAGTAATTTTGTTGACGGCAGCTCGGAAAAGAGATGCAGAGGATCTGTTAAGCTAATCTCTCAGGTTTCTAAGCCATGACGTTCTTCTTCGACCTGGCCCTCTTCCTCCGTCTACCTTGCCTTGTATTATTAAATGGAGTATATTATATCTCTCTGGGTGGCGCATAACATGGCCAAAATATTTAAGTTTGTGATTTTTAACTGTTTTGACGACTTCCGTAACTTTTCCCATCCGATGCAAAACAGCTTCGTTACGAACTTTATCCACCCAACTTATTCGTAGGATTCTCCGATACACCCAGATTTCAAAGGCTTCCAGTTTCTTGAGAAGTGTATCCGTCAAAGTCCAACCTTCGACACCATACAAAAGAGTAGAGAACACATAACATCTCACTAATCTAATTTTTAGACTTAAAGTAATATTGTTTCCACATAACAGTTTCTTCATCTTAAAGAATGCAGCTCTGGCCTTTATCCGTATTCTAATTTCTTTGCTGATATCCCAGTTCTCATTTAGATTACAACCAAAGTAAGCAATACTGTTAGTCTCTCCAGTTGTTCACCATAAACTGTAACCACTTCCGGTTGTATTGGCGTTTTACTGACGACCATCACCTTTGTCTTTGCGGTGTTTAGCTTAAGGCCATATTCATCACACGTTGTGGTAATTCTATTAATAAGATGTTGAAGTTCTTCGTAATTGCTTGCAATTAACACTGTGTCATCCGCATATCTCAAATTATTAATATTGACGCCATTCATTTTTATACCACATTGAACATTATCCACTGCTTTATTGAAAACGAACTCAGAATAGATGTTAAATAGTAGCGGGGACAAAATGCAGCCCTGCCTTACCCCTCTTCGTATTTGAAGCTCTTCAATTCTGATGTTTGCACGTTGATGCCAGAAGATTTTTAATAATGCGTAGGTCTTTATCATCAATACCTACCTGCTGAAGAATGGCTATCATTTCAGTATGTTTTACTCGATCAAAGGCCTTCTCAAAGTCAATAAAACACATATAAACTGGATGTCCGACATCTCTGCATCTCTGTACCATAACTTGAATACTAAATAGTGCTTCTCTTGTTCCAAGGTTATTGCGGAATCCAAACTGTGTGTCACCAAGTTGTTCTATTTTTTGGTTCATCCAGAGTGCAAAATTCGTAGAAATATCTTTAAAACATGACTCATCAAGCTGATGGTTCGGTAGTCACTACATCTTTATGCATTTGCTTTTTTAGGTATCGTCACAAAAGTCGACAGCCGCCAATCCGTTGGTAAATAGCCATTTTCATAAATTTTATTAAACAGATGAAGGAGAGATATTCTACCTACTTTAAAGAGCTTTATTATTTCACTTGGTATTTCATCTGGTCCCGTCGCTTTTCGGGTCTTTGCTAATCGTATTGCTTGTTCAATTTCGTCCATAAATATGTCAGGTTCTGTAACTACTTCGTTAATTTCAAGCTCGGGCCTTTCATCACTAAAGAGTTCCTCAATATACTCTTTCCATCTGTCTATTTTATGCAAATTAGTGATAATCAGTTTTCCGTATCTATCAACGATGTTATTTGCCTGTTTTGTGTTCTGGCCTGTCAGTTCTTTTATTTTTTATACATATTAAATGAATAATGTTTTCCCTGTAATTCTTCAGTTTATAAACATTTGTTTTCGAAGTATGTTTGTTTTGCAGCTCTTCTTTTAGTGCTTATCTCTTTATTAATTACTTTATACTATTTGACGTTTTGGTTCTTAAAATTGCGTCTTTTTTCCATCAAATTCAAAACTCATCGTTCATCCACTGTTGCTTTTTTTGACTGATCTCTTTTAAGTTTGGAGTTGAGTTGCTTATAATCGTTTTGATTTAGTTCCAATGATCCTCGATGGATTCTTGTTGTTCATAATTCTCAAAATTGCTCTCTAAATTGTTTGCAATCATCTGGCTATTGTTTCTAATAAAATCCATATCCAGTTTGTTATAGGATCGTTGTTGCTTTATCCGTTTAAGTTTTAATTTTATTTCGGCTAACAACAGATTGTGATCAGATGGAACATCGGCACCAGGAAAAGTTTTTACAGACTACTGCATTTCTGTAACACTCACTGATAGTTATGTAGTCAATTTGGTTTCTGACGATATTACGGGGAGTGTCATCTGGAGATTTCCATGTATATAATCTCCGTTTAGGTAGTTTGAAAAAGGTGTTCATTATACATAGGTTATGTTCTTTGCAAAAGTCTGCGAAATAATCTCCTCTTTCATTTCTATCGCCCAGTCCATAACATCCAATAATGTTAGTTTGTCTGCCTTTTCCTATCTTAACACCCATCAGCATGGTAAGATTTCTAGTCTTGAGTTGGTCAGTAACAGTCTTTACATCGGCGTAGAACTTTTCAAGTTCATTTTCCGCTGTCGGTGCATACACTTGTATTAAATTTATATTTCTGGGTTTCGCTTCGCGAAGCTTCGCTTTAACAAATTAGATACCTGGATTTGTCACATCCCGAACAGGGCCTTTTTTTTGTATTTCCCTGTACTATAATAGTATCAATGGAAACTTAATCGTAAAATAATTCTGCCAAAAATTACATTAGTAAGTAATGGATTTTTTTAATATTTACATCAGTCATTTATCATTTATATAACTCCTTACTGATTTTTTATGACTACCACATAATTGCGTTTCGTGGAAAACTTATAATTCGTTATTTATGAAAAACCCGTTTACTAGTAAACATGTCTCCTACTGCTACTGCTACTAAAACTAATATAATTTTGACCCAAACTATTCAGCTTTGTACGTATTTTGGGCCATTACCATGCAAGGGAATTTCAGTTGCTTTCTGCTTTTTCCAGTTTGTTAATGTCATTGTCTGTGTTTCACCAATTGCATACGGTGTTATGTTCTATAGGTATAAGCCCGATTCTTTTCTAAACACGACATATGAAGTATTGTTCGTTTTAAGTAGGCTGCTCATCTATATTCTTCATTTCACAATATTATATAAAAAAGTGTTTGATAAAACACACTGGCAAATGTTTCTTCGACAACTTTGGATAATCAGCCACAACGTACAAGATATGAAAACCATATTTGGAGCTATTGGAGTACCTATATTGGTTGCTCTAAATCATATTGTTGTAATCGTATTTTTAATAAAGTTATACTGGTTGAAATGGTTTTACATCCTTCATATAATTCACAATTATATTTTTGTTATGGAGAACCTAGTAGTAGCGATGTTTTTTTGGTACGTTTCTATAATTTTCTCATCTGCTTATAATAATTTGATAGTTTATCTAAACAACACATATGGAGCACCAATTCAAAATGATATATACCAACAGAGGTTGAGAATTTTAAAAAAGAGAATTCTTCGTGTTCACCAAATAATATCAAACTTCGAACGTGTTGCTGGATTTCTGTCTTTGCTGTTTATATTAACTTCATTTGTCTGCGCGATGGAAATATTGACCTATATCTTATACGTGGATGATATATGGGCAAATGCCAATACTTTTTTAGTTAACATAAAAGTTCTAGTAAGTATTGCGATGAATATTACCTACAAATGTTTGTGCAGAAATATCTGTGTTTTTTTGTTCACCACAAATTATGAAAATAAACCAAACTAATAGTATTGTACCGTTTTTAAATAAAACGAGCGGTTCTTAATTTACATAAATATATTTATTTAGTTTACAGCACGAAAATATCTTATTTACTAAACTTAGCTAATATCGGAGCTACTTATATATAAAAGTTATTATGTACTAGAATATTCTGGAATAGTCCACCTCTATAATTCTCATCGAAAGCACATCGAAGACGAGCGCTATTGAAATGCCAACTCTTGAAATGCCAACTATTGAAATACCGACACTTGAGTATTCTAGATTTATCCTTCTAAGAATTGTGACACATACCACGCATCGGAGATGGGCTATTTCGTTACACTGCTCCCCTCTTAGATCTGAGCGTCCCGATCAGCAACTCTAGATGTAGGCCCAGAATGGTAGAATCTACACAACTCTCGAGCTCTGCACCAACTCCTCAAGAAGAAATAACAGTCTACTGACTTTGAAAGAGACGATCTCTTCGGGTTAATGCAACACACAGTAATTCGTACGCCGCTTTCTCGGAAGATCATTTCAAACATGCTTTTGACAATCTTCCAATTCAGATTATCTAGTGCATTGCCTATCTTGGGTAAGGCCTAATTCTTAATGTCATAATTGCACACGATTTTGCTTGCATAGAACCGTTCTCGAAACTTTTGCAGAATCTTTGTAATACCAAAGTGTCCACCTGATGCACCGTTATACAACTGACGCAATACTGCTGACACTTTACTTTTAGGTACAGTCAACTGAAGCTTAGATTCTGTACCATAATCGTTTTCAAAGGTTCTATATAGAAGATCATCTTTTAGCACTAGGCAATTCCATTGGCCTCAGTAACACTTGACTTCTGGACTACATGCAATGATGTCTTGCCAAGAAGGTCTCTCACTTCGATGTATCCAATCCAATACTCTTTTTATACATGGATCATCTACTTGGGCTTCTTGTAGCTGTTGAGGCTGCCATTGATCATTAATGACGGTGATTCGTCCCACGGGGCAAAGTCGTTCTTCTAATTTAAGACAGTGATTACAATTTGTACTGCACGGCCGTCTCGAAAAGGCATCGGCATTTAAATGAACTCTTCCAGCCCTGTATTCGATCTCGTAATCATATTCTTGTAATCGTTCTAACCATCTTGCCATCTGGCCCTCTGGATTACGGAATTGTAGGAGCTATTTTAGAGCGGCGTGATCCGTGCGAAGAAGAAACTTTCTGCCATACAAGTATTTATGGAAATGCTCGCAAGCCTTCACTACGCCTAGCAATTCTCTCCTGGTAACGCAATAGTTTCTTTCTGGTTTCGACGAGACTTTGCTAAAGTAAGCGATGACTTTCTTCTGCCTATCTTGGATTTGGGAGAGAACATCTCCTATTGCACTATTGCTGGCTCATTGTCCAATACAAATTTTCCTGCCTGTCTAGGGTAGCTTAAAATCGGTGCATTAATCAGAGCCATTTTTAATTGTTTAAAAGCTTTTTGACACTCTTCGCTACATGTATATTCTTTGCCTTTTTCTGTCAACTTTGTTAATGGCTTGGAGACAAATCCTTTGACAAAACGTCGGTAATATGTACATAGACCAAGAAAACTTCTAATTTCGTGTTTATCTCTTGGTACTGGCCAATCCTTAATTGCTGCAAGTTTTTCAGGATCAGCTGTTACACCATTACTCGCTACAATATGTCCCAAGTACTTCACTTCGCAAAGCAAAGGCAAATCTGCAAAGCTTAGCCATCTAAGGTTTGCAGATGATATTGTACTAATAGCTGATAGGATAGATGAGGCCAAAGAACTTTTAAATCAGCTCTACCTTTCCTCGCTAGAAGGAGGATTGAAAATAAATATATCTAAAACCCAGATGATGACAAATCTTGTAGTCAGCGAAGATATATGCGTAGAAACAAGATCCATAGACCAGGTAATGGCCTATAAATACCTAGGTCATGACATTCGCATAGGAAAAGATAACCAAACCGTTGAGCTTCTCCGTCGTATAAGACTGACTTGGGCAGCCTTCGGCAAGCTGAACCATATTTTCAAATCATCTGATATACCAATATGCCTTAAAAGAAAAACGTTTAATCAGTGTGTTTTGCCAGTGTTAACTTACGGTGCCGAAACGTTGACCATGACAAGGAGAACAGTTCAAAAGATCCGTGTGTGTCAAAGGGCGATGGAGCGTGCTATGTTGGGCGTTTCACTACGAGACAAGATCCCAAATCGCCAGCTACGACAAAGAACAGGAGTGGCTGATGCAGTAGAGAGAGTAGCAACACTAAAATGGAACTGGGCAGGTCACGTGGCTCGAATGACAGACAATAGATGGACAAAGCGGATACTGGAATGGAGACCAAGAGATGATGCCTACCGAAGTAGAGGTCGTCCACCAACACGTTGGACTGACGATCTAAAACGTTGTCATAGGAATTGGATGCAAGAGGCACAAGATCGAAATAGATGGAAAATTATGAGGGAGATCTATGTCCAGCAGTGGATAAGCGAAGATTGAATGATGATGATGACTTCACTTCTCGTCCAAACATGTGACATTTCTTCAGACTTAACTTTAAGTTCGCTGCCCGCATTCGTTGAAAGACTTCTTTCAGATTGTTGGCATGGGCATCGAAGGATCTTTCAAGCATAATTACATCTTAATATTGTTCTGAAGCTATTTTCTTGTGGCATTTTAAAGTAATTACTATTTAAATGGGAATAAGCCACAATTAAAGGTTAAAGTACGTTTATTGAGGTTTCAATTTCCACTTCGAAAATCGTTATCAAAATACAAACATTAGTAAATTAAACAAATTTTGTTTTTTTGTTACTTAGTGAAAAATTCTTCTAATAATTTAATTTTATCTGACTCATCTTTAAAATGATATTGTCAACATTGTAGAGTTGCGCTCCTGGGGCGACTTTACTTATAAGATAGTTCACTTGATTACATGAAATCAACTTTAACTTGAGAATATCCGTCAGAAAAGATTATAGCAGGTAATTCGTCTTCATAAAACCAGAGACCAGAGACGACCAGAGAGCCACCAACTCAGTTTGGTGGCTCTATGGTCGAAATACACAGTTTTTTCTTTTTCTTTTAGGGACTCGAGTCCCGACGTCATGCTAGAGTAACTTCTATAGAGTCAGTAAAGTAAATAGGGAGATAAGCCGATATGTGTGCTACCTCTACAGTTAGGTGGCTTAACCACAGTCAATAAAGACAGAAAATGCTCCATTACCTATGGCACCCAAAGTAACTTTCAGATCATAAGCCTCCTCACGTAAGTCACACGATGAGGAGGGGAGGAGGAAAAGCCTGGGGGTCAGATAGGTACCACTTCAATAGCGAAGTGTGACTGGCTTAATTTTTGGACACGTGGATCCCACTTTACAATGGTATACACATGTTCCTAAGGGCAGGGTTGATTCACTGGTGTGTGTGTGTGTGTGTGTGTGTGTGTGTGTGTGTGTGTGTGTGTGTGTGTGTGTGTGTGTGTGTGTGTGTGTGTGTGTGTGTGTGTGTGTGTGTGTGTGTGTGTGTGTGTGTGTGTGTGTGTGTGTGTGTGTGTGTGTGTGTGTGTGTGTGTGTGTGTGTGTGTGTGTGTGTGTGTGTGTGTGTGTGTGTGTGTGTGTGTGTGTGTGTGTGTGTGTGTGTGTGTGTGTGTGTGTGTGTGTGTGTGTGTGTGTGTGTGTGTGTGTGTGTGTGTGTGTGTGTGTGTGTGTGTGTGTGTGTGTGTGTGTGTGTGTGTGTGTGTGTGTGTGTGTGTGTGTGTGTGTGTGTGTGTGTGTGTGTGTGTGTGTGTGTGTGTGTGTGTGTGTGTGTGTGTGTGTGTGTGTGTGTGTGTGTGTGTGTGTGTGTGTGTGTGTGTGTGTGTGTGTGTGTGTGTGTGTGTGTGTGTGTGTGTGTGTGTGTGTGTGTGTGTGTGTGTGTGTGTGTGTGTGTGTGTGTGTGTGTGTGTGTGTGTGTGTGTGTGTGTGTGTGTGTGTGTGTGTGTGTGTGTGTGTGTGTGTGTGTGTGTGTGTGTGTGTGTGTGTGTGTGTGTGTGTGTGTGTGTGTGTGTGTGTGTGTGTGTGTGTGTGTGTGTGTGTGTGTGTGTGTGTGTGTGTGTGTGTGTGTGTGTGTGTGTGTGTGTGTGTGTGTGTGTGTGTGTGTGTGTGTGTGTGTGTGTGTGTGTGTGTGTGTGTGTGTGTGTGTGTGTGTGTGTGTGTGTGTGTGTGTGTGTGTGTGTGTGTGTGTGTGTGTGTGTGTGTGTGTGTGTGTGTGTGTGTGTGTGTGTGTGTGTGTGTGTGTGTGTGTGTGTGTGTGTGTGTGTGTGTGTGTGTGTGTGTGTGTGTGTGTGTGTGTGTGTGTGTGTGTGTGTGTGTGTGTGTGTGTGTGTGTGTGTGTGTGTGTGTGTGTGTGTGTGTGTGTGTGTGTGTGTGTGTGTGTGTGTGTGTGTGTGTGTGTGTGTGTGTGTGTGTGTGTGTGTGTGTGTTTGTCGCATTTCTGAAATATTGAGGGCGAGGAACACCATGTATATGACGTTAATAACCCAAATCTGTAACACAAAAAATTAACAAACGCTAATACATTATCGACCTAATTTATTTATTTATCTGAATGTTCATTTATATGTTTACACAAATGCGATTTAAAATGTCATATTCACATTATTAACCTTTTAGAGAAATGGAAGTGCACGAATAAAATTAATGTATTTGTGGAAAATGTAGTACTGCTTTAGTTATATACAATAAAACAGTTTGAAAATCAACATGTATCCTACTTTAACTAAAATTAATATAATTTTCACCCCAATTCTTAAACTTGGTACATATTTGGGACCAATACCATGTACGATAAATTCATTTGGCTTCTGGTTTTACCACGTGAATAATCTTATTATTTTTCTAACACCATTGTTTTACTGTGTTATATTCTCGTATTCTAAACCAAGCTCTTGTTCAAATAGTGTACACAAATTCTTCTGCGATTCAACCGAAATACTTGCCTATGTTTTTCATTACGCGATATTGTACAAAAAAGTATTTTATAAAAGACGATGGCAATTATTTCTTCGGCAGCTTTGGACAATAACCAACGATGTGGAAGGTAGCAGTAGTTTATTTGGGACTATTGTAATATTAATGTTGGTTGTTATAAAGCATATCCCCCTGTTCTTACTGATATTAAGGTACTATTATATGAAATGGTATATAACGCTTTATATAATTATAAATCATATTTTTGAAGTAGAAAAGTTGGTAGTGGCGATGTTTTTGTGGAATGTTTCCATTATTTTCTCGTCCCAATATAATAAATTGTTAAACTTCACAAAAGAAACATTTTCTATAGCCACAACTCGAAATACTTTATACCTAGAAAAGTTGAGAATCTTAAAGAAAAGATTAAGTTACGTTCGTCGAATAATATCAAACTTTAATTCTATCACTGAATTGATTGTTTTTGTATTTTTCCTACATGCGTTTGTTTTGACAATGGAAACACTCGCCTATACGATGTACATTGACGATATTTCGACAAATGTATATATTATAATGATGAACATACAAAGCTTGGTAAGTATTAAATAAAATATGTATCCTCTGTATTTTGTTCATCATGTCAGCACACGTGAGAATCGTAAGCAGGACAAAAAAAGAGCAAACAATGACTAGATATTAATAAAGTATCAGCAAAACAGCAGGAAAAATAGTCCTCATCATCACACAACATATAGCGTTCATTGCTGAATAAAGAACATCTTCAATTGTTGAGTCAAAAAAATTCAGTTGATTGTAAACATCTTAGTACTGGCAGCGTTCCTCAATTTGAAAGATCCTCAGTTATCACAGGAGTGCTCATTCGTTTTCTAAATGTGCCTATCTTCTAGAGTTGTTGGCGATCACATTGTCGCATCTTATTCTATTCGCAGCAGCTCTAAATAGATCAGTTGACGTTAGACCAGTCCACCTGCTAAGATTGGCCGGCCAGGATATACGTCTACGTCCAGGGCCTCTTATACCCTCAATCTTGCCTTGTAAAATCAACTGTAGCAATCGGTATTTATTTGGCCGAAGTAAGCCAATTTTCTGTTCTTCAAGGTTTTAATAATTTCTTTGTCTTTTCTTAGCCTCTGAGGAATAGTTATGTTACTTGTGTGGTGTATATATGAGACCCTCAACATACGTCGGTAGCACCACATTTCAAATGCTTCTAATCGTTTTATGGCATCTTCTGTAAGGCTCCAGCGTTCTACTCCATAGAGGAGTAACATCTTTCTAAGGCTAAGCTCTAGTAACAGAGAATCTTTCTAAGGCTATTGAACTGTGATCTTATGTATCCTGAATATTGCAGATTGCAGCCCAAATAGTATTTTTTTCCACTCTTGCTAAAGGTGTATCGTCTATTGTAATTTGGACATTTATGTTGGTGTTCTTACTAATGATCATTATTTTTGTCTTCTTGCAATTTATTTACATGTTTCTAAAACGTTATCCATCATCCTTTGGAGCCTCTGCGCACTATCTGCCAGCAATACTGTATTGTCTGCATATCTAATATTGTTTATAAGTTGGCCATTTACAGCAATCCCATCTTCTGATTCATCTAAGGCCCCTCTGAAGATTATTTCAGAGAAATATTGTCGGTGACAATATGCAACCCTGTCTAACTCCTTTTTCGACTGTCAAGATCTTGGACAGTTAATTTTCTTATCGCACTGTTGCTTTTTGTTTAAGATATAAGTTTGAGATCAGTCTTATATCCTTACCATCGAGCCCTGATGTTTTTAGGATATAAATTAGTTTCCCATGTGGAACTTTATCAAATGCCTTCTCGAAATCAATAAAACATGCATACACATCGTAGTTGACATCCCTGGATCTCTGTATTAGAACTTCTTCTTCTTTTTCTTCTTCTTCTCGTAGCACTATAACCCGGGGTATGTTTTGGCTGACTGCACAACTTGCTTCCATCTTGAACGGTCGTCCATAATAGTTGGGTCAGTGGGTAGCCCCATTGTTCTTAGATATGACCATATATTGTCTCTTCATCGCATTCGTGGACGTTCTAAGGGCCTTCTTCCTGTGGGGGCTTCCTCCCATATTAACTTGGCAAGGCGGTTATTAGGGAGTCTTTAATTGATCGGACAAGAGATGAAAGTTTTTGTTGGGGGGTAAATATTGTTTTTATTCTTCTTGGTTTAAGAATTTTGTCGATTTTGTCAGTGACACCTTTGATGTAAGGAAGAAAAGCTTTCGTATGATAAGGGTCTGAGTCTTTGGATTGAGATTGAGTGGGAGATTGATGGCTATGGATGATCCTATTGATGGGTAACCGGATTTCGCGGTAACCGTTTTGGATGAGGGCTTGTTTTAAACAAGAGAGCTCAGCGGGTTTACTTGCATCATCGCAAAGGTGTATTGATCGATCTGGAGACAAGGGTATTAATGACTGAATTAATTTGTGAAGACGGATGATGAGAGTTGGCATGCAAGTAGCGATTGGTATGTGTGGGTTTTCGATAGACAGAGTAATGAAAACCTTGGGATTGGTTTTTCTTTATGAAAACATCGAGAAACGGTAGAGATAAATTAGTTTCCATCTCCATCGTAAAGTGGATACTAGGATTTAAACCATTCAGATGGGTTTCAAAAGACACCAAAGCATCTCTGCCATGGGGCCAAATGATGAATGTAACGTCAACATATCGTAGCCAACATGTGGGCTTGAGCATTGATGTGGATAGTGCTCGGGTCTCGAAGTCTTCCATAAAGATATTGACAATCACTGGAGATAGAGGGGAGCCCATTGGCGCACCATTTATTTGTCTGTAGAATTGATTTTGGAAGATGAAGTAGGTGTTGGACATACAATGTTTAATGAGAGATAAGTGGTCTTGTTGGATACTGTATTTACTTTTCAGAATGTTTAAGAATGTTCAGAACATTCGTACTTATCCTTTCGATTATATGTGAGCACCGTGTCTTATCCCGAATCTGTAAAATAAAAAATAGCAGATGCTAATACCTTGTCGTCCTAATTTATTTATTTTTCTGAATATTTTAGTAGATATAATTAATTTGATGAATATGTTTACACAAATGCTTTTTATAATGTCATATTTACATTATTAACCTTTTAGAGAAATGGGCGTGCGGATAGGACATAAATAAAATTAATCTATTTGTGGAAAATATTGTATTCCTTTAGATATATACAATAAAACAGTTTAAAAATCAACATGTGTCCTACTCTAACTAAAACTAATATAATAATGATCCCAATTCTTAAACTTTGTACATATTTGGGACCATTTCCATGCAAGATAAATTCATTTGGCTTCTGGTTTTACCACCTAATTAATCTTACTGTTTTTTTGTCACCATTTACTTACAATGTTATGTTTGCTTATGCTGAATGTTATGATTCCACTATGAGTATGCATAAAGTCATATGCGCTTTAAATAATATACTTGCCTATGGTTTCCATTATACAATATTGTACAAAAAATATTTTTATAAAAAACGATGGCAAGTATTTCTTCGGCAGCTTTGGACAGTAACCAACAATGTGCAAGGAAGAAGCAGCGTATTTTCGACTATTGTAATATTTACGCTGATTTTTATAAATCATATCCCTGTGATATTAATTTTATTAAAGTACTATTATCTGCAATGGCATACAATACTTTATATAATTATAAGTAATATTTTTGAAACAGAAAAATTGGTGGTGGCGATGTTATTTTGGAATTTTTCCATTATTTTCTCGTCCCAATATGATAAGTTATTAAACTTCACAAAAGAAACATTTAGTATAGCTACAACTCGAAACACTTTATACCTAGAAAAGTTGAGAATCTTAAAGAAGAGATTAACTTACGTTCATCGAATGATATCAAACTTTAAATCTATTACTGGATTGATGTTTTTTGGGTTTTTCCTAAATATGTTTGTTTTTACAATGGAAATATTCGCCAACACGATATACCTAAATGACATTTGGGCCAATACAAATAATTTAATAGCAAACATAAAAAACTTGGTAAGTATGGTACATAACATAAATCCTATCTTGAATATATTGCTTGTGTGAGTCTATTTCCATGTGAATAGGTAAAAAGAAATAAGACTTACTCACAATATGAAACTCAGGAACTATAGTTTATTTTTATGAACGAGAGAGTAATTAGCATAATTTTAACTGGTAGCTCCGACCACTCCATGGGCGTGCTCAAGATTAATTGAAAAATTTTACTTTGAATAATTGTAAAAAATAAATGAATTATTTCAGTGTTATAAAGTGTTATGTGTATGTAAACAAAAGTGACCTCTTTTATCACACACTATATTAGAACTGACTGGCCTACATTAAAAAGGGTTTTAAAAAATTCACATTTTTTTTAATTTTTAAAAATTACAAAAGAGAAAAAGAGTTTTTAAAACCGTCTAAGGTATGTTAAATAGATGAATAAAAATATTAATATAAAACTTACAGCTACTTGTTACAAATCCAAATCAGATTCAGAAGATGAACTTTCAGAACCAAGATTTATAATAACTGGCTCGATCATTTTATCAGTAATATTGTCCAGCTTCCACATTTTTTCCTCTTCTTTAATAGTGTGATTTACTGCCTTTTCCCACTTTTCAGGTTTTACATTATTTACGGCCTCCAAAAACAACTGTTTAACATCATGAATTTTAAAAGTGGTATTTTTTCTTGAAACTTCACTCTTTATCTGTGCCCATACCAGTTCAATCGGGTTTAATTCACAATGATATGGTTGGGATCTACGTACTGTCATTCCACGATTTTTGGCAATTTCATTAATTTCGTATTTTTTTAAATTTTTCTTTATGAAGGGCACACAACGAATAAAGTTCCTTTCTTATAGATCCGGGATGGTACGTAATATTTTTTGAACTCAGCCAATTCTGCAAGTCTTTTTTTAACCACTTGGTTGTGGACAGTCCTTCTATAAGTTTGGAGTGATAACTTGCATTATCCATTACTATTACACAGTTCTTAGGAAGAAGATCTATCATTTGTTCGAACCATTCTTGAAAGACATCAGTGTTCATGTCTTCATGGTAGTCACCGGTACGAGTTGATTCAAAAGTTAATAAACCACCTTCAACAAAACTGTCTGAACATCCAATGTGTACTATTATCAGCCTGCGTCCCTTTCCTGATGGTGGGTTTAAACCAGTAGATAAGTTATTTACAAAAGCGTGCCTTTGACTTGTAACAGTTTCATCCTGCCAAAATTTATTTGGTGTATGACCCTCGTTGATCCATGTTTCATCAAGATAAAATATTTTTCTTTTTTGGTTTCTCATTTCCTTTATGGTTCTTAGAAAATGTCTTCTCCATATGACAATATCGCTTCTTTCTAATAAAATAGACTTTCTGGGATTCTTTTTCCAGCGGAAGCCTATTTCTTTTAAAAGTTTCCATAACGTACTTCGACTCATTTCTGGGTAATCCTTATCATCTCGAACTGAGACAAGAACTTTATCCAATGTTGGAAATTCTTGTCTAAAGAAGAATTCATGCACTTTCCGTCGAAGTCCTTCTTTAAAATGATATTCTATTTGAAATTTTGGTTTCCCTGGAGCATTACGTGGCATTTGAAAACTACCACATTTCTCTTCTTTAATAACTCTGTAAATCGTAGATTTCCCAACACCAAGTGTACTGCTAACTAACTCAACGGTCTCATCAACACTTTCACATAAACATTTGTCTGTAAATGATTTAAAACAATTAAATATTAATGTTTTTTCATTAACTATTAGAGGACCAATTTTTCGGCGTTTACACGGCACTTCCAAATTTTCCATAACACTAGTATACACAATAAACTGCACCTTGCAACTGAAGTACCTACTTTTAGTGAACTGTTAAGAATTTTGAATACGCCACTTGGACCTTCCTATATACAAAATGAAAAAACCCACTATCACATTTTCTGTGGAATAAGTTTAGAAGGTAATTATCTAGTCAATTACTGTCGTAGATTCCTGGAATTAAAGAATTAAATGTTTGATTGTTGAAACCCTTACTTCGTGGAATGCACTCATTTCAGATAAAATAAAACGTTTTATTTTATCTAAAGAATTAAACTTTATTTTGCAAATAGGCAAAGAATTAAACTTTATTTTGCAAATAGATAAAATAAAACGTTTTATTTTATCTAAAAAATTAAACTTTATTTTGCAAATAGGTAGGTACTTATTAAACTTTTATTGGTTATATATAACCAATAAAATAAACATCTTACATTTCTTGCAAATTCATTAGTACCTGTTAACCTCCATCACTCCGACACTGGCAACCTTATTTAGGGATTAGTAACCCTCACAACTATTGTATTCTATTCTGCTCCAACCTTTATACCTGGTGGTCATACTCAATTTAAAATTGTTTTCCTATATACTTCTGTAAACTTGTTGACAAATATCTGTTTTTCATTGAGTCACCCGTATCAATAGTTTAGGGATTTGCATACATAATTTATTGTTTTATTACTCTCTCATACATAAAAATACACTATAGCATTAGACAATAAAAAACTAGTAAATTAGTCCTTTTTTGCCAATTCCTCTCCTTAGAAGTGATGTAGTGCCACTAAGTGTCCTTTTAAATTAAATATCTGTTGTGTCTTATTGAATGTATTCTGTTTGTCCCTAAGTGTCCTTAAGTGTTTTTTAATTTAAATTTATTTGACATCACAACAATTCTGCCCAATACAGAACAATGCAATTTATCATAATTTGATAATTACAAGTTGGAGTTATTACACACCCATATCTTATACATGTACTTTTTATATATTACCATAGAGCTGTCTGTTCTAAATAAATAATTTTAATAATTTAACACACATTTCCAAAATATGCCTCTTGAATAAATATAAATAACTTTTAAATATTATAACATATCACCTTCATTTCAACAAACAATCTACACGATGCCTACTTCCTAGTTTATTTGTTAGTATCTCTCCCCTCAAGAACTTTCCCTCTATTTGTTAAATAGTTACAATAAAACCGATGATCAACCATCACAGTTTACAACAACAAACAGAGAAATCAAACGATTTCTACCTAGCGAAACCGTATACCGTTCTGAGGAGACCTAAAGAGGTCGAAATACGTATAAGTGGCTGTCGCTGCCCTGTATCAAAACAAAAATCTAATACCGTCATTATGTTTTACAACAACAGTTTGAACTATGTTTTCTAAAACACTAAATAATAATCCTTGTATCGGCATGTAAGTAGTATTTATTGGTTATTTATTTATTTAATTTCAATTTATTTGATTGTTTTTTGTCACTTAATTTTACTTTGTTTGTTTAATCAATTTTAAAGTCATATTTAATAATCACACACATACAATATTGGCATAATTGCTGTTTATTCTGTACCAGACAGCACACTAATACAGGTTGCCTAATACTTAATGTACCTTAAGACCTGACGAAGCATAGCAAATTGTATAGTATAGTATGTGAAACCGGTCATTGGGGGTAGAATAAATTGATTGTGAGTAACTCTCATTCTTATTCCTTTTTACGTCCTTGGCAAGGAGGCAAAACTGGGCAAGGCCCCTGGACCGGATGGAATTACTACGTAAGCCATGAAAATGTTGAAAGATAATAACATCGACATACTGATAACAATTTTCAATGCCATATATAACACTGGCCACATTCCAACGGATTTGCTTTATTCAACCTTTATAATGATCCCTAAATCGCGACAAAATGCAAAGACCACAGACTAATAAGTTTAATGAGCCGTTTGCTTAAGGTGTTTCTTCGCATCCTTCACACAATAATGGTTAGAAAGCTGAAAGATCTAAGCGATTAGACACAATTTGGTTTCAAGAGCGGACTGGGTACACGTGAAGCAGCTTTCTGCTTGAATATGCTTGTACAAAACTGCATGGATCAACGAAAGGATATAGTCATAACATTCCTTGATTATGAAAAAGCGTTTCACACCGTAAAACATGACGCAATGATAAAAATGCTACACAACGCTAACATTGACGAGAAAGACGTAAGAGTTATCCAGAATTTCTACTGGAATCATAAAATACGAGTGAGACTGAACAAATCAACCAACACAGAAGAATTTGAAATTTTAAGAGGGGTGCGACAGGGGTGTATTTTATCTCCTATGCTCTTCAATCTCTATGTGGAGATAACATGATAAGCAGTTGATGTTAAATAAAATAAACACCGTAGGAAAAATATATGGCTTGAAGATAAATGCCGGAAAAACTAAATGCATGACACTAAGAAAAAACGCACTTTTAAGAATACAACTGCAAGTAGATAATGCTCCAATCGATCAAGTGAAAACATTTAAATACTTGAAATGATGATGAATGACCAATGGGATCCTCAACAAGAAATAAAATGCCGTACCGAACAAGCAAGACAAACTTTTATCAAATTTAAACCACTACTATGTAACCGCAATCTTTCCTTCAATCTCCGCTACAGGACGGTTAAATGCTATGTATGGTCCATATTGTTATACAGCATGGAAACATGGACGTTAAGAGTACCTTCCATTAATAAGTTGGGGGCCTTCGAAATGTGGACGTTGCGAATAACGTTCCGCATACCATGGACAGATATGGTGAGAAACGAGGAAGTCTTAAGAAAGGCAAATACTGAGAGGGAACGACTCAATTTGATCAAGGTACGAAAAATTGGATACCTCGGCTATATTCTGAGGGAAAAAATACGCAATCCCTCAACTAATCATCCAGGGAAAGATTGAAGGCAAGAGAGGAGTAAGTCGCAAACAAATGTCTGAGTGACTAAGGAATATAAAGAACTGGACAGGCATAAATAACACTGGCTATCCTTAAGATAATTCGCCAACGCACTATAGGTGCACGGCACTATAAAAAGAAGAAGTCGAGAAGGACCATTATTATTATACAGCCTGTAGCGTTCATTGATGAACATAGAACCCCTTCATATCAACGTGTGCCTTAGTTTCTGGACTAGTGCGCACTCCGATTTACATCGCCTCACCTCGAAAATCTTCCTATTGACCAATTTAGCTAGCAATTCCTAAAATCGCTACACACGTATGTATAAAAATGAGCAATTTGAGGTCAGAAGGTCAGTCCTCCACAAACTCTCCTAGAGTCTTCTAAACCCTGGGATCCCTCCTTCTGAGGCTCTGCTCGTTTCTTCAACTCCAAGACTCTGCGGATGTTATTTTTCACTACAATCTGGTGTTTTATTTTATGTAGGTATATGTAAGAAAATAGCTAGTCTTTATCAAGGGTAGCTACACCAACTCATCGAACAGTCCATAGCCAAAATTGACTTAGCAGAGGATACTTCACCTACGACGGTCGAAGCAAGGAAGCAAAGGCGGTGCGACCACTTTCGCCAACGAGACAACGTTCGGTTGTTGAGTGAAATAAATCCAGTTTATTATAAATTTATATCATCGGTAGAATATGTTGGAGTTCTGCTTCTACTCTGTATGACTGAAATCTTAAACACTTATTCTTTATAATGAATAGGATTGACTCAAAATACTGATTGCTCCATGTCTCGCTAAATCACTGACTTTTTCTACAGTTTTTTAGTAAACATTAAAATTTTATTTCATCACAGAGAAGTGAAAAAACAAATAACACAGCAAAAGAATGAAGAATGGGAAAGAATCTGCTTAAATATTGAAACGTATATAGGAGGTACAAGAACTTCGGAGTCATGGAAAGTACTGAGAGGATTGAAACAAAACTCAAAAGAAAAAATTAAATTGGGAAATATACAGGACAAAGAATGGAAGGACTACTACAAGGAACTATTAACAGAACAAAGACCACAATTCATTGGAAAAGAAAACAGGCGAAGACGAAGCAGATTCCCACAACAAGAAATAGAAATAACAGATAGGGAAATGAGAACGGCCATAAAAGCAATCAAAAACAAGAAAGCACCGGGACCTGGAGGCATCTCACCTGAGCTTATAAAATACGGATCAAAAAAATTACACCGGATGATACAATGGATATTTCAGAAAGCCATAAATGGAGAACAGCTCCCAAAGGAATGGACGGCGGCATATATGACATCTATATTTAAGAAAGGAGATAGAAAACGATGCGAAAACTACAGATGAATAAGCGTAATATCATCAATAGGAAGATTATATGGGAAGATACTGCGAGAAAAGATAGAGCAAGCGATAAAAGGCAAAATCGGAGAGGATCAGGCAGGCTTCACGGCAGGAAGATCATGCATAGACCACATATACACACTGGAACAACTGTTGGAAAAGAAAAAAGCAAAAAATAGAGATATACACTTGGCATTTGTGGACCTAAGAAAGGCGTATGACTCTGTACCAAGGTCAGAACTATGGGAGGCAATGTACAAATTAGAAATACAGACGGAACTCATAGAAGCTACAAAAGCTGTGTATAAAGAAAATAAAGTGTCCATTAAAATGGGAACAAGAATCGTAGGAGACTTCACCACAACAAAAGGACTCCTGCAGGGTTGTTCCACATCTCCAACCCCATTCAAAATATACTTAGAGAAAGCCTTGACTACATGGAAAAGAAAATGCGAAGGCATGGGAGTACCGGTACGGAACGAATACCTATATACATTAAGTTTTGCAGACGATCAAGTAGTGATTGTACAAGACCAAGACGACCTCAGCTACATGATGAAGAAACTACAAGAAGAATATACCAAGGCTGGCCTAGATATTAACCTCGCGAAAACAGAGTACCTATCTACAAGTGAAGAAGACATAGAAGATCTACAGATTGATGACAACGTAACAATCAAAGGAAAGGATAAATTCAAATACCTGGGGTTTATAATCACGAAAAAGGCAACAACAGAGGAAGAAATTACAAAAAGATTAGGACAAACAAGAACAGCAATCCGACAACTTAACTCAGTATGGTGGGATAGACACCTAAATATGAAGACAAAAACACAGATTTATAAAACATTAGTGCAAAGTATTATGACATATGGGGCTAAAAATTGGATCATAAACAAGAAAAACAGCAGTAAGATAGTAGCAACAGAGATAGAATGCCTGCGAAGATGCTGCAGAGTAACAAGAATGGATAGGAGAAGTAATGACGAAATAAAGCAAAGAACATCAATAGAAACAGACATACTAACATATATAGAACAAAAAAGACTAAAGTGGTATGGACATGTAAGAAGAACTAGCGACAGCAGATGGATAAAGAGAATAACCGAATGGAGCCCCATAGGAAGGAGGAAAAGAGGACGACCCCGAAAATCCTGGAGGAACGAAGTAAACGACGCCATGAGTAAGAGAGGACTAAACGATGGAGAATGGAACAACAGAGAGAGATGGAAACGGTTGAGCGAGGGAAGGCAGTGAATACTGTAGAATCCCTAAATATATATATATATATATATATATATATATATATATATATATATATATATGTATATATATATATATATATATATATATATATTTATATATATATATATATATATATATATATATATATATATATATATATATATATATATATATATATATATATATATATATATATATATATATATATATATATATATATAATAATGGATTTATTACGGCTGTCGCCGCTTCTCCGCCCCCAATTTCCATCTTTTTCTGTCATATGCAGTTGCCTCTTCTAAGTCTCTTGCCGCCATTGCTTCATCAATATCGTTGCGCCAACTTCTCCGTGGTCGTCCTCTCTTTCTTCTTTCAGGAGGGATCCATTCCAGTACTCTCCTAGGCCATCTGTACTCTGGCATTCTTTTAACATGTCCGAACCAGATTAATTGTTTTCTTTCTATGTCATCATTGATATTTCTCTCCATTTTCATTTCGTTTCTTATTTGTTCGTTTCTAACTCTTTCCAGTTTCGATCTACCGCAGCTTCGTCTCAGATAATCCATTTCTGTCGTCATAAGTTTGTTTCTATTAGCTTTGGTGACGTCCCATACTTCCGAACCGTAAAGTGTAATACTTTGGACTATACTACCGTAAATGTGTTTTTTGGTTTCTCGTCGAATTGTTTTTTGCCAGAGAAGAGAGTTTAAGGCACGGGTCGCTGCTCTGCCCTTGTTTATTCTTTCCCTGATTTCATCTGCGCTATTTCCCTTCTTGTTGAAAATGACCCCCAAATATTTGCAGGATTGCACGCCTTTGATTTTGTCGTCTTCCAAGACTAGGTCACATATTTCATCTGTTCCCACTGAGAGATATTCACATTTTGTCATATTCATGTTTAGACCTGCCACCTCATATTCTTCTTGCAGTTTTCTTACCATATAGCTAAGATCGTAGCTGTCTTCGGCAATTACTACCTGGTCATCCGCAAAGAAAAGTGTATATAGCTTGTTTTCTTCCACCGTTATTCCCATGTTTCTACATTTTTTTACCCATTTCACTAAGGATCTGTCCAAATAGATTTTAAATAAGGTGGGTGACAGACAGCAGCCTTGTCTTAGTCCTTTTGTTGTTTGAAAAGGAGAGGTGATTTCTTGTCCCATTTTAATTCTTGCAAAGTTTTGTTCGTAATATTTTTTAGTGGCGTTAATAAGAATTGGGTTTATTTTCAAGTTACCCATTTCTATCCATAGTTGGGAGATCGGTACACTGTCATATGCTTTTTCCAAATCTATTAAAGCTATATGAGTTTCTCTATTTCTCTGCACTCGTTTTTCCATTGCAATTTTTAATGTGAAGATATTATCCATAGTGGAGCGCCCGGCCCTAAATCCCGCTGGTTCTTCGGGTTGTATATAAAATATATATAATATAAAATATATATATATATATATATATATATATATATATATATATATATATATATATATAATATATATAAAATTTCATGCAGCCAATACGGAGATCACTAGTGTTTATCGTGAAGAGTAATTTAGCAAGGGGCATTTTTATTTCCGATATATCGAGTCTTGCAATAATTGTAAACTATAAACTGTAGAATAGTGTGGACTATTCTAGAGGTTAGCTAAATTACAGATCTGAAGTAGTGGATCTGCCAATTGCATTGTTAACAACTTTATCTATCATTATAAAATCCTTCGTACCTTATATACCGTATTAGTTTATTTTAGGTCTTAATTTGGAAAAAAAATTGTACTTATTGATTTTGAAAATTATTGTTTGAATACTAAAAAAGCCAACAATAAATACGTTTCAGCCATCTCTTCCCCTATCGAGAAATCTTATCTATTTTGGTGAAGGATCATTTTCCACTTTAATACGGGTCAAAAATTATTTGAGAAATACGCTGACGAAAGAAACATTAAATTCGTTTGGGGTTTTAAATATTAATAATGATCTGCTTACAAATTAAATTTTACTAAAATCATCGACCTGTTTGCAAATAGGAAATCCAGAAAAATTTGTTTGTTAATTTGTTACTTACTTTATAAATTGTGAGTTTGTATCTTTGTGGCTTTTTTGTATATTTGTAATAAATTACCTAATAATATTAAAATAGTTTTAATGCATTGTTAACCTAAGACGCATCTATACCTATAGTATGACTTAGCCCCCGGCGGTCCATGAACTAATCCGGCACTTTTTTCTACCCATAATCTATTTACTAAAGACCATGAGTCATACAGATTGAACGAATTTAAAACGGAACATACAATTTAATATATGTCTGTTTGAACTGCATTTGAAATAGTGGACCAATATAAAACTTGGACAAAAATAAATCCATACCCAGTGATAGTCATTGTATAAAATATCGTTCAACTACTGTCTCCTTTAAAGGAAAGAGGAGCTTGCCTAATAGTCGGAGAGATAGAGCCGAAATTTTGGAATGATCAGTAATATGACATTTCTCTATTGGAATATATTCATTGTAACTGGGTTAAGACTTTGCCTTACAGGCGGACGCCCCTCGTGGTACAGGGGGTGGCTATACAGGGATGAAGTTGTAATTTTTTTCGGAAAAATTAACGATCGATAATATGGCTGAAAATTTGCCCAGAGTAAGATCTTGGTATAACTAGACGAAATCCCAAAGGGCGGACGCGAGAGTGGATACATAAGGGGTGGCGGACAGGGGTGAAATTGCAATTTTTTGGGGAAAAATTAACGATAAGTAATATGTCCGCCATTTTCATGGCTCATTATTTAGCCCCTAAAAACTCTAAATCCAAAAGGGCGGACAGCTGAGTTGGTACAGAGAGCCATAAAACGGGGTCAAATGTACCACTTGCCTGCGCATTTTAGGTCTCGGTAACAATTTTCAAACTGATTTTATTATGATATTTTTATACCGATTGATTTGGAAATTTGTATGCTCACTTCTGTTACTATTCTGAAAAGCGTCAAGAAGAGTTTTCCTCAAAATTTTCCAAAAAAATTTCCGTAAATGAAAATTTTCGTAATTTTTAGAGGTAAAATCTAATTTGTAGAATCCTTTCGATTTTCTGTCAGTTATACCATGATTTTTTTCCAAAAATTTTCAAACGATTTTTCCGATAGGAAAAAAAAATTTAGAAAAACTTTAAAAATTTCGTCATTTTTCTCACTCTCATTGATGTCATCACATTCATCATCTTCGTCACTTTCACTTTCAATAATATCACATTCATTATCTGCTTCATTTTCAATCACTACTTCTCGAACTGATTCTGGCATCTGAGGTCCACTAAACCATTTAAATTTATATGTTTCATCTTCAAACTCCCAACCATGTTCTTCAACAATCAATTCTGTTGGTACTTTTTTATGAGCATTTGTCCAAATATTTGAAATATAATGGGCTCGCAGTAGATGTTGGTGTAATTCATATTGACATGGTGGTAAGCTTGAAGCATCGAAATTTTTTAGTTTTTTTTTAAAAGGCTCGTTTACATCATGCAACTTATACTGCCGGTTAAATAGTGAAAATCTGACATCGTTTACTTTTCTTTTTGGAATTGTTCTCGTCAGTCCTGTTCCATATAAGTGACATATGAAAGTTTCTAAGGTTTCAAAAACTTCATTACAATCGAAGTCAGTTTCACCAAGTTGGATAAAAGTATCTTGATACTTATTACATTTAGCGCATGCGTCTAGAATTACTGATCTAAATGGAACGCGCATCATTATTATTTTAATATTTTAAAATAATAATGATGCAAAATTAATGTCCAAACAGAATTTGTAAAATTATAATTAACTAATGAAAAAAAAATTCAATCAATTTAAAAGTTAAAAAAAATATTGAAAATATCTACAAAGTAAATTTCAAAACTTAAAAAATTGATAATTCCACTATTAAATTGATTTTCATTAATAATTATTTGTAAAATGTTAAAGGAATTCTACAAATTGAATTTTACCTATTGATAAATAGAAATAATATATTTTGTATTTGATTATTAATGTAATAATAAATCAAATTTTTCTTATATCTGAACAACCATTATTTATGCAATATAAATTTAAAAACCTTTTTATTGTAATAAAAAATAAGTAAAATTACTATTTGTTATACTAAAAATATTTAATAGTTAACATTATAAAATTACTTTAATTTAATAAAATATCAAATATCAAACATTTATTCAATTAAAAATTAATTCGTAAAATATTTATATTTAAGAAAAAAATGTGATTTGTAAAGTAAATATGACTTTAGTTTGTAAAAAAAACATACAGAAAATCGAAAGGATTCTACAAATTAGATTTTACCTTTAAAAATTACGAAAATTTTCATTTACGGAAATTCTTTTGGAAAATTTTGAGGAAAACTCTACTTGACGCTTCTCAGAATAGTAACAGAAGTGAGCATACAAATTTTCAAATCAATCGGTATAAAAATATCATAATAAAATCAGTTTGAAAATTGTTACCGAGACCTAAAATGCGCAGGCAAGTGGTACATTTGACCCCGTTTTATGGCACTATGTACCAACCCAGCTGTCCGCCCTTTTGGATTTAGAGTTTTTAGGGGCTAAATAATGAGCCATGAAAATGGTGGACATATTACTTATCGTTAATTTTTCCCCAAAAAATTGCAACTTCACCCCTGTCCGCCACCCCGTATGTATCCACTCTCGCGTCCGCCCTTTGGGATTTCGTCTAGTTATACCAAGATCTTACTCTGGGCAAATTTTCAGCCATATTATCGATCGTTAATTTTTCCGAAAAAAATTACAACTTCATCCCTGTATAGCCACCCCCTGTACCACGAGGGGCGTCCGCCTGTAAGGCAAAGTCTTAACCCAGTTACAATGAATATATTCCAATAGAGAAATGTCATATTACTGATCAGTTCAAAATTTCGGCTCTATCTCTTGGACTATAAGGAAGCGATAAGTGGTTTGACAGCATAATAACTGCTTGTGTAGTCTAGTTTTTTCAGTGATTCTAGGCAACCTATTTGGGTGGAGTTTTGACTTGTTCTTGAATGAATTCAGAATCCAGCAGCCCGCTGAAGTATTTGATTTTTATAATATAATTATTTGACAACCTTTTGTTGGCCAACCACCTAGAGCGGAGTCGAGCCGAAATACATTGATTTCGTATGTTCCGTTTTAAATTCGTTCAATCTGTATATTAAACATATTTATAAACACTTTTACGTTTTCTGCAGCATTAACAAATTTGTTGTAACTATTAGCTACTTAGCGGCATACACGCATTCCCTGTATGTACCTAAAGTGAAATAATATCGAATTAATTACTTTACTAACTACTACTTTCATAACTGCTTTAATACATTAACTGTTGGAAAACACTGACTGATGTTTGCTTTGTTATGTTGCAGGTGTTTTCGGTGATCGTCATTATGTCTTATGATCGAGTAGAGAAGAAAGCCGAACAATTAATCCAGACCTGCATTTATATACAAGCCACTACAGGAGATGAAAATGCCCTAATTATAGCCAACTTGGCAAAAGAACTTACTCCCAAATTTTCGGCTGCTGGATTTTTCGACATTAACCAGCAGCTTCTGCCTACGTTTTTCTCCAATTTGTCAACGTACTTGATTATTATTCTTCAGTTTAAGATGTCCTCACTTTAGTTCTGTTATTTATAATAAGTATTTTTTAACTATTGAGTTATATTATAAATCAAAATATATTAAAACGTTAAATGGTAAAAATATATTATCCAACGAAAATTACTATATTCTAAGACATAATTAAGTTGTAAGTATATATTGGTACTTTCTGCAATACAATATAAATACGTAATATAGTATTTTTCATACTAAAATCATTTCACGTCACGATTTATATATAAAAACTAACGTAACACGTATTTTAGTTTGCATAAGATCAACCAAGTTAAAATTTTCCTAACACATCTAAAAATACGACACCCATTCTGAGCTGCTCGATCTTTCTTAGACGTTAACATGGTATTATAATGCGAAAAATGTAATCGTGATTACATTAAGAATTTTAGAAATATATTGATTAAATATACAAATACATTTTTTATTAATAATAATATACAGTTTATGAAACAGCTGTTTAAGTTTAGTACTTCAAAAAATAATATTTTTAATTAAATATATTAGGAAATCGTACAAAAAAAAAACGGCCAGAAAACTACAGAGGTATAAACTTGTTAAATACTAGGCTAAAACTTACAACTAAAATTTTACAAGTTTCTTATTAATCAGAGGATAAATTTAACGGATGAACAACAGAATTTTCGTAGTGGAAGATGCATCATCATCATCATATAACGGGGGTCCTACGGCGATTGCCTCTTCCCGCATTTCAGCCTCCATCTTTTCCTATCTCTCCAATCTCCCTCTTCTAAGCCTCTAGATTGCATTGTTTTTGTAATTTCTCTTCTCCAGGAATTTGGTGGTCTTCCCCTTTTCCTTCTTTCTGGCGGAACATACATTAAGGCTTTCTTTGGCCACCGCTCCTCCTCCATTCCTATCACGTGACCATACCATTGTAATTGCCTTCCTTGTAATCTATCTGAAAGAGTATCTCTAATTCCTGTACGGTTTCGTATTTCCTCATTCCTGATTCTTTCCATTCTCGATACTCGACATGACCTTCTAAGATAATCCATTTCCACAACGTCTACTTTATCTCGTTCATTCTTTGTCATCGTCCAACATTCGGCACCATATGTGGTAATTGGTTCTACAATTGCTCTGTATACGCGAAGTTTGGTATGCATCTTTATTTTATTAGACCACAGTAATGAATTCAGTGCTTCATTTGCCGCTTCATGAATATATTTTTTAATTACCTCATACAGACTTTCAGGGTCTAAGTCCTTTGTTTCTATATTTTTTATTTTCTGAGCTATTCTAATTTTATGTAAGAACTTTGTCGAATCTTGTTTAAAGCTTTCCAGGTTATATTGTATGTTTTCTATGGTTGTTCCTATGTCTGTTACTTCATCATTTTTGTGACTTGATTGTTCTCTCTTAAATGTCACCATTACTTTTGCCATAATCATATGGTGGTCACTTCCACATTCTGGCCCTCTAAACACCTTCACGTCCTTCGTTTTTAGTTTAGAATCTTTACGATGAATGAAATAGTCAATTATTGATTTTAAATTCCTGGTAGGCTGCGTCCATGTCAATTTATGTATATTATTATGGGGGAAGAAACCATTTAATATTTTCAAAGAATGTGCCTCGCAAAAACCTATTAATCTTTGACCATTGTCGTTCAGAATATCTTCTCCATATCTCCCTATTATTTCACTGTTGGAGCTCTTGCCGGTTCTTACATTAAGATCACCTAAGATCCAAATTTCTTTCTTCTTATTAATTGTGGCTAGAACAGTTGTTAACTTGTTAAAGTACTCTTCCTTGCTGTCAACCCTTGAGTCATCCGTCGGTGCATATGTTCCAATTACCACTATTTCATGGCCATTTTTCTTAATTTCCATGAGGATAATTCTTTTATCTATTTCTTACCATGATTTAATACATTTTTTCAGTTTCTGATGTATTGCTATAGACACTCCCCTTTTAGCTTGTTCGCTCTTTTCTACACCACTATAGAAATGCAGGTATTCGTTTATCTTTTCATTTCCTCTTCCTTTTTTCTTTACTTCAGTTAATACACAGATGTCTAGTTTCATTTTACTCAGTTCACAGAAGACCTCCTCCTGTTTTGTCCTTATTCCTTGTATGTTCCAAGCACCCAAATTCATAATCCATTTTCTTTGCGAATTTCGTTTATAGTTTAATCCGTCCGAATTACAAGGCTTTTGCTGAAATTTTTAACTTTGATCATTTTTTCCGAGTATCGAGGAGTTGGCCCGATGCCTCAACCCGCAACTTGGAGTACCAGGGTTTTAAATCAGAGTATCCTTCTCTTAGATAAGTTGCCTTCTCTACGGCTTAGGAGTCCTATCTACCTCACCTGTTGGTCCGCGGGTGGTATTTTATTTCCCACCTACCCGCCGGCCTAGCTGCAAACAGGCCAGTGAGGGCATTCCCCTATCCGCCACCTGGGGACGCGCTCTCTAGGGTTACAGGTTCCCCTGAGAGTGAAAGATGCAATATTCGTTATAAAGCAAATTACTGAAAAATCACTAGAGTATAATAGACCAGCATTTCTGTGTCTAATTGACTTAAAGAAAGCGTTTGACAAAGTAAGACTTAAATATGTAATCCATCTTTTGTATAATCGAGAAGGTTCCCCTAAATATTACAAAAACTATCGAAAACATTTACCAAAACAACAAAATGAAAGTCAGAGTAGATGGAGATCTTACAAAACTTATAGAAATAGGCACCGGAATAAGACAAGGGGACTTATTGAGCCCCATGCTCATCAATTTAATCATGGATGACATCATCAAAAGCATTAACAAAGGAAGAGGATAAAGAATGGGAAACAAAGAAATAAAATTACTCTGTTATGCAGACGACGCAATATTGATAGCCCAATATGAAGGTAGTCTGCAAGAAGAGAATTCTCAAATGCCCCTTCAATGTGAAATATAGTTGCTAAAACATCGTGTTGATGGTTGATTCCCTGAGAAATGTGTGTTTGAAGAAAAACAAGATTATCAAGAGTAGACCGGTGGCATCGGAAGCTGGATTGAGCGTCGGAAATAATATTATACTTTTCAAGAAACCAAGTGAGTCTTTTATTTATTATTTTTTTAAGAAGTTTGCAGGTGGTACAACTAAGAGAAATCGGACGAAAAGATTAAGGAGTTATAGAGGGCTGGGAGAAATTGAAATACAGTAAAAATTAATGTAAAATGTAAGTATTTATTACAAAACAGTTGCAACCTTTTTGAGGGCTCAGTTACACCTTACATTTAGTGCAAGTCTATCTGGAGGATGATGTTATTGTGCCGTGGGGAGGTATGTTCGTACTTTTCGCTGAAGATCATTATTATTGTTCCAACATTATTATATTCACAATAACATTCGATATCCGATAAGCGACCTTTTATCGCCACGATATATTGCCAGGAAGGTTAAAAAAGAACGGACGTTAAATCGCCGCGACAGTTCAATGATGGTGGAAGCACAATTCTCTTCAGTTATAATTATGAGCTCAAGTGAGGAAGACGTTGTAGTGGCTTATTGGTTTAGGCGTAGAATGAGAAGAAAAAGAAAATACTGAGTACATCCTTACAAACTTATCAACGCGTGCCATAGCTCGGCTGTTGTTTCCAGAAAGCTGTCTCAACACAAATCAAAATTTAAAGAATTTTATCAAGTGAAACCTGAAAATTTTCATTTTCTGAAAAGCTTAGTGTCAAGAACCATCGAAAAAAAAGATACACATTTCAGGAAGGCTATTTCTCTAGATGAAAAGCTCTTGATTACTATAAGGTAAGTAGATGAAAATATACTTAGCAATTTAAATAAATTGTAGACATTTTATTTTCAATTTTTTTTATTATTGACACAGTTTTATTTTTATAGTTTTTTATAAATTGTACCAGTCAGATCCACTTTTTTCTGGCATTTGGGTAATCGAATTCAATTCCGAAGTTGCTGCAATATTACGCAAGATTGAGTTGTTCGGTATCATGAAGGGATGACAAACTCCATACAGATGGGCTAGAAGCAACTGAAATGCTGGATTCTACATTGTCTCGTTCATTTTCCTCTAACAACTTATGCAACAGAGACATTGTTTGTATTTTGAAAGTCCTCTTACGACGTAAACTAAGGGTTTTTAGATCAGGTAAAAGAGAAAGAAGGAAATGCTGTTTACCATCTTGATCATTTTTATTAACAGATTTTTTCATTTTTAATCATTCTATAAAAGCATCGTCGACTTGGTCTATTTCCTTTCGTTTTTTATACGTTTGATTTGAGTTTTTATGAGCAGTTTTTTTTATTAGTTACTCTGAAGAAGCTTTATCAGGTGTTTCCTCTTTAATAATTGTCTCATTTTCATCATTTTGATTGATATAGGACTACTCTACTGCAGTATCTTGAACATGAGTAAGATTTCCTGAGGTTTCTCCTCCTTTCAAAAATGGTTGCAGAAAAGCTAAATTTTTGGCCAAATCATAACTTTTTATTGAATTTTAACTAGTCTTAGACTTTGGCGGTTTCAGTGAGGGAACATATGCTGTTCTGATGTTCTTCCATCGCTCTCGACAGTTTTTTTCTGAAACAAAATTTAAAATGAATCGCATGTTAAAATTATGTTTATTAAAACAAAAACATCTATATTAACGGAAAAAGACAGTTAAGATTTGATTTCACGTATAGTGCATCTGTCTATTCGCTTATACGTATTTTGTCCTAAAAGGGCTCTTCAGAACGGCTATTCACAGTCGCTCTGAAAGTGAAAATAAATATCTTCTGTCTTAGGAAGCAACTCTAACATGGCTTCCTATGCACGCAAATAGCGACATCTGATATTAAAATCCGTAAACTAATTTTTAAAACCAAATTCAGATTTTTGCTTTAACCTGTGCCTTCTAAGAATTGCAAGGCAAAACAGACGTTGATAAAGATGTTAATAGAGCCATGGAGAATCTAAAAATTGCATTCCACAACATATCTCCTCAACTAAGCAAAAATCCTTAGCGAATATGTTAGAGTTGCTTCCTAAGACAGAAGAGATTTATTTTCACGTTCAGAGCGACTGTGAATATCCGTTCTAAAGAGCCCTTTTAGGGCGAAATACGTATAACCGGATACACAGACCCACTATACGTGAAATCAAATCTTAACTGTCTTTTTCCTTTTATTCCGATATAGTCTGTACGAGTACTATAGAGCGTTCCACGTTAAGAAAATAACATTGTGCTTATGCAGATCATCAAAACTCTTAGGCAAGTACTGCTATTAGATTGTCCATATATGATTCATTACAATCAGAGCCGCAAAATAATGCATTATAAATACTTGTTTCTTTAATTGAAGGATGAAGGTATGTAATTATTATAGGACTAATAAAAATAGTTAAATTTTACTATTGTTTAACATTACATATTTGACACCCAACATACAGACGGATTTGGCACTTTGTGTCCGCCGATTTGCACACTATCATTACTCACTGCATATTAACATCATTGTCATCTTCTTTATCATCGCTATCACTTTCATTACTGTCACTGTCATCCGTCACATTAATTACCACAGGATCAATATCGTCCATCAACCCGCCAATAACCCAAAATTTTTACTCTTCCTTAATAGAAAGTTTACAATACAGATATGGCAATACCTACAACGTATACACCGATGCGTCAAAAAATGAAGACAGAGTGGAGCAGCAATTTATTCAGAAGACTCCTCAGTTAGTTTCAAATTACCATCAATTACAACCATCTTTTCGGCTGAATTATTTGCAATTCTAAAAGCACTATTGTTAATACAAAACAAAAACAAAGAAAGATGTACAATAATCACAGATTCTTTAAGTTCATTATTCTCACTGACTCAATTGTACTGTGACAAACTCCTTCTACTTCTTATTAAAAAAGAACTTAAAAACATTGCAAATAAGAACATCCAAGTTCACTTTTTATGGGTGCCTTCTCATATAGGAATTGAAGGTAACGAAGTTGTAGATAAACTGGCTAAGAACGCACCAACTAACCCGATGTCCGAAGAAAGTAATATATTGGTACAAAACGATTTAAAACCATTCTTAAAACAAAAAATAATTCAAAAATGGCAACAAACTTGGAACAACACTCCATCAAGGCTATACGAAGTCAACAAACATTCACATCTTTGAAAACCAAAAATAAAAGACAGGAGAGAGCAAGTGATACTTACCCGTCTCCGTATCGGTTATACACGACTTACTCATGACTATTTATTACAGCGCAAAAATAAACCAGTGTGTGAAGTGTGCAACAGTGTTCTAACGGTAAAACATTTTTTAATACAGTGTCCCAAATATAATAGTGAACGACTCAAATATAACATACCCAACTCCCTAAGAGATGCCCTAGAAGAAAATACAGACACCCGAAAAATATTTTCCTATCTTAAAGACTGCCAACTTCTTCAAAAGATCTAAAATGAACATTGTAACACACAAAGATATTATTATTATTATTATTGTAAACTAATGTATATTTTACTTACTGTATCTATATTGTATTAATCTAAATACGCTAATGACCCTGCGTGGTTGATGCATTAATAAAATAAAAAAAAAAGTTTACAATAGTTTGCATTTCTTATTAATTGTTTCATAGCGGCGGCCTTAAACTCTATGTTGTGTGAGGCAATATGTCTTTTTATGTATTTTTCTTTGTATGTGTTTACAACTTCCATGAGCTCTGATTTTAAATAATCTTCAAAAAAGATATCTTTCTCTAGCAACAATGTCTTAATTTGATCTTTATTGAAGGCTTGTGCTGGAATCACTTCTTTTCTTCTCGAATGGTACGAAGCGTTGTCCATCACTACAACAGTTTTCTCTGGAAGATTAGGAAGCAGCTTTTCCTTAAACCATTGTTTAAATATAGGACCATCCATCTCATCATGATAGTCCGCTGAGTTATTTTAGCTAAAAACCAAAAAGCAGCTCCTTCTACAAAGCCCAATTCGCTACCCGAATGCACTATAACAAATCGGAGGCCTCGTTGTGTCGGCTGTTTTAGGCTTATTAACAACCCCTTATCAAACGCATCCCTGGTTGAAGTCACTGAGAGGTCCTTCTATTCTTTGGAAACAATATGTCCAACATTCACTCAAGTTTCGTCCAAATAAACGACGGTGTATCCTTGAGAACGAAATTTTTTTATTTCACGCAAATACTGATGCCTCCATTTTAGAATATCGGGCGGTTCAATCATGCTTGACTTTACTCCTCGTTTGCAAAAAATAAAGTTCATTTCATGGAGTATTCTCCACATTGTTGTACATGGCATGTTTGCTAAATATTATGTCTTTTTTAACCAGTGCAAAAACTTTGTTCAATCTCGGCGGTAAATTTTTAAAGAAAAAACTATGTACGATGGCACGTCGCTGCGTACGAACTACTGCATCGTAAGTGAACTTTCTGCTGTTTACTCTACTTTTGGTACGTTTTTTATCTGCCTTAGTCCTCCTTCCGCAGTTTCTTTGCGTATCTTAGAAATAGTACTTAAACTTAATCCCGTCATAGCACTTACTTTATCGGTTAAACTTCTAACACTTTCACCACTTCTTAAATTTAGATGATAATTAAATACATTTAAAACAATTTGTTTTGCACGGATGTCCAAGATATTTCCTTGGCTTAATTTTTGAATTTCCATTTTCAATTAACATTTAACTGTAAAGTCACAATAACTACTAAAGAACCGCAAAGCCTTATTATCATTATGTAGCCAGAGAACGACATAAAATCACTGACATACGCACACCGTATTATTTTAAGTTGCAATAAGTAATTGGATATATGCAAAGCCGTCCGTATTGCTTATCTTTCAATAGCCGGCAAAATGCATGATTTAGCTAAGAAATATTTTCTACTGATTTCCATGATTAATAGCATATGGTATTCTCACCGAAAAATTAAGAAACTGTCGTTACTATAATTAAAATAATATAAAATAAAATCTTTTGTAAATACTATTTATTTAATTAAAATCATTTTCCCTATTTTTCATCTCTTTTTTCGAATGGGCATTTTTGGTCAATTACGTTGAAAAACATTAATTTTAATTCATGTCTGCGGAAATAAAATACAAATAATACAACCCTGAATCATGCTTGTGTTCATCCTGGCATCGCTGCGCTTCTATCGTCCATAAGAAATATATAGTCCTATCTCCGAAATGTTATTTTCTTAACGTGGAACGCTCTATAGCACGTCTTCATTCAACCTCGAAGTTAAAATATAGTCAACGTTGTATTTTGCTTGTAGGTAAGAAAGTAACTGTTTCAGAGATCTATTAGTAAGCAATATCCCTTTTTAAAATAAAATAAGTCCTTTATGTTTACCAACCCGCATTGAATTGACCATTTCTAATATTTCATCCAGTAGACGTGACTGCTGATCTAAGTCTGTACCATATGCATTTCGTGTTGGAGAATTGGCAGCGAACTTACATCGCGAAGTCCATTTTCTTCAGCATAACTAAGAGCTTTTGTTACAGAATTTGACAATAATTAAACTGCAGGTCTCACTTTTTGCCTCACAGAGTCTTTTAAACAGAGATGATTTAGTGTCAATTTATGCGAAATTGTCAATTTTGAAGTTGATATATTTAGTAGCGCTCAAAGTAATCATTGTTGATTATTTTATTGTCAATAATAAAACCATGAATAACAGCTTTACACGACAATTTAATGTTACACTATATTTTTTGTATAATGTATTAAAGGAAAAGACATGAATTGAATATTTCTCATACCTAAATGTCTTCTTAATGTACTATAAAATCGAATTATCATTTCTTGTGTAAACCTTTCTTTGCTAACAAGTTTATTATGCATTATAAAAGAGATGTATATGTTTTAAATATGCTGTATAGATATGGGGGCATTTTTGGTCCTTTTCACTATAAAAATACTTGTTCTAAAGTACTTTGTTTGATATTCTGGATTACATTGTTTATGACAGTATTGTATTTGGAAATTTTGGATTACAGTAAATTATTAACTTTTACGAATATGGATTATGGAAAAATCAGTTTTGTAATGTTCCACTTTGTTCTTTTTGCAATATTAAATGCATGTTATATTTATAATAAAATAAGTAATAAAAGAATGTGGATAAAGTTTATAAACAGCATGAACAAGCTTGATAGATGTGGAAGAGAAACGAATATAAAATCGCACTGCATTAATATTTTTTTTATTAGCTTGCCCTTCATAACATTAACTCTACTGCATATACGACTTTATGTTAATGTTTCAATAAAAAACTTTCTTCAAGATTTCTATTCAATAATTACACACACACAAATATTGTATGGATCCGTCGTTTTCTGGCAAATTTGTAATATTTTTGCCAAGAGGTGTGATTGCCTAATAAAATCCTCCAAGGATATCTTTTTTACCAATACAAGCTACAAAAATATACATCTAGAAGAGATAAAGCTATTTAAATTATATTTGGTAACGATTCACAAGGAAATTGTGCGACTTAACAGACTTACCGATAAATTTTTATTTTTATTCGTTTTTGTCGTGTGTGCATTTATCTTAAACCAGTTTTCTTTGATTTTTGTTTTTCTGATCGACCCAAACGTTTCTCTCTTTTACGACATCCTTATCATTATTCAGATATCGTTAGGAATGGTAAGTATTATTTATTTGATAAAAGAACTTATTTGGTAGTTTAGTAGACAGTAGTACTGATTCTTATTCTTCAAGTTTCATCTTTTATAAAGGTTGGAAATCATCATGGCTATGTGATACCTGTGGTTCCCGATGTGAGTATTAACTGTCATTTCGGGGTTTTATTTTGCCAATTAATACAACTATTACTGTAATGTTAACCAAAGTTATTAATTAACCCTTTCAATCCCAGATGAAATTATAATTTGTTGACCTTTACATCCCACCAGTACACGTAAGCACCACTTCATTTATTTTACATTAAAACTACTCTGACTAGCAAGCAGCTACTTAGAGCCTACTTCGGTCTATGCTAGTATTTTAGCCGAGTAGCGAGTAATTTAGTAACTAAATACATACTACTGCCCAAAAATCGTTCGCACTTGTTCTAGTACAGTGCACAAGTGAATTGTGTTTTGCAAGATGAACAGCCTATAACGCAGTAAAGTAAATAAACTAATTAAGCTAATCGTAACGGCTGTTACGATGCGAAACTGGATCGATAGAAGAGATAAACTAGGAGCTACCAATTGTCTTCTAAAAGGAATAAGCATTGGTAGATACCAAAGAATAGTTCGATATTTTTAGAATGTCTAAAAGTTGTGTAAATTTTCAGATAATGGAAAAACACTCTCAAATACAGCGAAAAAATATCTCTTTAAGAAAAGAGATTCCTGCAATAACAAAATTACAAGCAGTTCTATACTTTCTTAATATTCCACAAGCATTTTTTATGTTCTGAATATTTGGAAATGAATTCTAGTCGTTTCTCCGTACCAACGAAACGAAATTTTTGCGGCAACTAATCAACTCGACTAATTCAACTGGTTCGGACTTGTTTAGCCGGCGAATCAGTGAGCACGGACGCGTGGTGGGAGAGGTGCTGCTCGCCCGAAAAATATAGAATAAAATGGATCTACTCGACTAATTAATTAAAAACTTATACGAAGATAACTCAGTTAAAATAAGAATTGAAAACCAGCAATCTGATACCTTCAAAACCAGCAGAGGTGTACGACAAGGGTGCATACTATCTCCAGACCTGTTCAATTTATATGGAGAATACATAATGAGGAACGCACTCGATGGATGGAGAGGCGGCATCTCCATTGCAGGAAAAAAGATCTCAAACTTAAGATTCGCAGACGATACAACACTGATAGCAACATCTGAAGAGGAGATGTCGAGACTGATAAAGAGAGTAGAAACCGAAAGCAACAAGTGTGGGCTCAAGATTAATAAGCAGAAAACAAAAATCATGATTGTGGACCACGCGAATATCCTCCAAACAACAGGCGCCCTAAATCAATTCGAGAAAGTAGACGAGTTCACGTATCTAGGATCTTCCTTAAGCAATGCAGCCTCCTCCCATACGGAAATTCGCAGAAGAATAGGGATGGCCAAGAACGCGATGAGTCGACTGTCAAAAATATGGAAGGACCGCTCTTTATCCAAAAAAACTCAAAATGAGACTGGTACGGACACTCATTTTTTCAATCTTCAGTTACGGTGCCGAAACATGGACAATAAAATCAGAGGATAGGAAAAGGATTGACGCATTCGAAATGTGGTGCTGGAGACGAATGCTACGCGTCTCGTGGACGGAGCACAGATCCAATCAGTCGATTCTCGAAGAGCTAAACATTCAGACCAGACTCTCCTCTCAGTGTCTTGCAAATGTTTTAAATTTTTTTGGTTACATTGCGAGAAGAGACAATGACAACTTAGAAAGACTAATTGTGTGCGGAAACGTAGAAGGACGTAGAGGCAGAGGACGCTCACCTATCCGATGGTCAGATCAAGTACAGAAAGCCACTGGAGAGACGTTTTCCGAGTCCATGAGAGCAGCCCAAAATCGCAAGAGATGGAGAGAATTGACAGCCCGCAATGTAGGAAATCACGATCCTCAGCAATGAGGAAACGACAAGAGAGAGAGAGACTCGACTAAATTTTTGTTGTTCAGACATGTTTAGTTATTATTAAATTACTCGCTACTCGACTAAAAAACTAGCATAGACCGAAATAGGCTTAAGCGATTATTTTCCAGTGGTATATCTACGTCTAGCCTTAAACAAGGCGATTTCATTGGTTGTAGTTACGCGATGTGCAGTGCGAATTCTTCATTTGTTATTGTAGTCAGGACTGTCTATATATGCGTAAATATACACAGGTATATTTAGACATATCGTCTCAGGACTTGCAACTTAATGTAGAGTCATATGTCGCCATGTTGCCAATCCAACGGTAACTTTACCATCTTAATTTTAAACAAGACATTATGTAAACTAAATTTCATTTAGTAATTCTTAAAGGGTTTTTACCCCCATATTTAGTGGCTACATTCATGTATTAACCTGTAAGTATTAACCACATTTTACATTAACCTTAGTCAAAATTTAAATTATTTCATGTTCTTTTTAATTAAGTGGTTAAATATTTTAGGACACTGATGATGGAATACTTATTCCGAAAACGTTTTGTCTATTTAACATAGCCCGACTGGGTTTTTATATACCTTTTTATAAAGGATTTTATTAAAAATTTTTCTGCTTTTTCTTATTTTACTTGTCAACTATACTTTGGTAGTATACCAGGACAAAACTGGTGCTTTATCAGCAGACTTCGGCAAATATGCAAATAAAAATGTAGAAAATATGCGCATAAATATGCACGTGTTTACCCGAAAATATGCAAATATTTTACAAAATATGCATACAAATAAATAAAAAAATCGTAAAATAGAAACAATTTTATTTAAAAAAAAAGTGTACATAACTAAATATTTCCTACTATTCATTAAGATTTACATTTATTTTAAGTAACTACATCATTTTTAAGTATGAATAAACTTATTTAGAATTATGGTAACAATAAATGACCAAGTGGTGTTCAAAATTTTCTAACAAAAACTTGTGGCTTCTGTCTGAGTACATATATTTATATATGGAAAAACTTCGTTCAACATCAACTGATGTAACGGGAGCATTTTTCAAACTAACCAAAACATTTGGTTCTAAATTAATTGTTTCCGAAATATTTCCAGCTAGAACACTGACTACTTCAGAAAGAATATGGTAACCTTTATTTTTTTCCATAGTAGCTTCAAATTTTTTTAAAATATCTTTTCCAATATTACCTCTAACGTTCCGACAACATGACGCAAATCCTTTTATTAATGCTGTACTTTCGAACAATGAGAGTTTTGGTGATTCTAACTGAGTAATTGTTTTTTGAACAAAACTAAAATTTGATTTTATACATGAAAGTTCTTGTTGAAGCAAGTTACTCTGAAAAGTTTGTTTAGAATCCAAAAGAGATTGGGAACTTTCATCTGTTAACGTATCAATTATGTTCTTTATTTTAACAAAATGATCTGCATAAAAATTAGCTGCTTCTAACCATGTTCCCCATCGCGTTAAAATAGGTTGTGGTGGAAGAGGAATGTTAGGTAGCATTTCTTTATAAAGTTGAATTCTTATAGGACATTTAAGAAATACTTTTTTGTCACTGAATATCATGGTATTTACAAGAGGAAACTTTTTTCGTATTTCCTCTGCAACTCTGTTTAATCTATGCGCTACACAAGTAACATGTATTAAATCTGGGAAAAATATTTTTAAATTTTGTCCTGCTTTCACCATATAAGGAGCAGCATCCGATAAAATAAACAGTAATTTATTAGAAGGAATAGTTGTCGGAAGAAAAAAAGTTGCTAATGTTTCTTGTATAAAACGCGAAATTGTTAAAGCATTTGTTTTCTCAAGTTGCTGGCATGAAATAAGATGAGATTTTGGTAAGGTATCTTCTTTAAGAACACCAATCAATAAATGAGCAATATACTTTCCTGAGGAATCAGTGGTTTCGTCTACAGATATGTAAAAATAATTATCTGCAATTTCTTCCTTAATATTAATTAACACCGACGAGTATAGCCCGTTCACATTATTTCTTCTTAGAGACCGATCACTTGGAACATTAAGTTTGCAATATTTTTTTAGAAACGAACTAAAATTTACATTTGCTAATTTTGAAAGCGGTATGTTTGCAGACACTAATGCGCGACACAAGTCTTCATTAAAAGTTTCTTGCTCATCTAATTTTTTTGAAGTAGATTGGAAACATTTAGCCATTGAAGTTTGATGTTTTCCTCCTATTTTTCCTTTTTTTGCAATGTGTGAAGCAGTTCTCACATGTTGGTCTATCTGAAATTTCTTCTCACATGCTATCTATAAATAAAAATAAAAACCTTTATTTTAACCCAACCTTTAAAATATAAAAATATACAAGGTGTTTTTGGTTAATCAAATAACTGGTTTGGAAAAAAAACACTCGCTAAGTGTTTTAAATGCAGTATTAATCCACAAATTAGTTTTTGTTACTAACCATTAGTACATCATATAACTTATTTTAAAATTCAACAAAAGTTTTTTTTTTTGTTAATTCAATTACAATAAAAATAATTGTGTTTTAGAATAGCTGACTTCATAAAAAAAAGTAAAGGTGAAAAATTTTTCTAAATACACACCATTGTATTGTACCATGGACAATTTTTTCTCACTAAAGGAAGCTATTTTTCATTTAAAAACAACCTACGAGTACTAAATTTCAAGTAAATACGTTTATTGGTTTTAAAGTTATTGTTGTTATTAACTAAAAGAATTTAATTTTTTTTAATTTTAACACCCTGTATCTCGAAAAGTAAATAAGTTTGACCCCTCATTAACTAGATCGTTTTGTTCAATTTTTCGAGAAGTATCTACAGTCAAACGTTGTAAGTGTCATTTGGAAACACCCTGTATGTGTGAAATATTAGATATTTAATAGAAAATATTAGATACTTACAATTTTGCCACAGACTGAACAGTAGATTTTTCCCATATCCATAGACAGCTCTTTATAAGGTTTAATCCAAGTTGAAGCACTGGTTGTTTTAGGCATTATAAAATCACAATCTTCCTTTTTGTTACGCACAACGAGTGTTTACGCTTTAAATATCAAAACAAAAATGATTTACAAATCTGAGCATCAAATTAGAAATGTTTAGGTACCTAATTCAATAAACTGGGAGATTTTGGAAAATCCCTAAATTAGAATGTTGAGGGCTACTTAAATTGATCTTCTTTGAAATTGTAAATGTTTTGTACCTGTAGAGATTACGTACTTAGATCATTTCTTGATTAAAATGACTACAAAATTTTATACAAGAATTGAAATAAATTGGTATGTTTAAAAATTTTCAAATACAGTATAAAAATCTGAACTTTTATGCACTTTATGCAAACAAATATGCCAAAATATGAAATATTTTCATAAAATATGCACAATATGCAAAATATGCAATATGCATATTTGCCGAAGTCTAGTCATAATAATCCCTTTTAATATAGTTTATCCTAACCCTGTATAGTTAGTTCTATTTGAATTATTACTAATAGCTTTACCAGACACCTTAATAATAAACGATAATTTTTTATCTAATGGATTAAAGTAAAGGACATAAATTTATTATTCAACTCACAAATGTGTTGTAAGTATAAAATTGAATGATTATTCCTTACCCAGCGACACCCGCGTTAGTGACCCACCTTTATATGGATTCTAAAGTAAATTTATTCGTTTTAAATCTATTATATAGATATGGAGGTATTTTTGGCCCCTTTCCTTATAAAAACGCAGTTTCCAAAGTCCTCTGCTTAACATTTTGGATTATATTTTTGGCAACAATATTGTACTTAGAAATTTTGGATTATAGCAGGTTACCCACTAATACGGATATGGATTATGGAAAAATTGGTTTGATGGTTGTTCATTTTATCATATTTGTAATGTTTAATATATGTTATACTTGCGGCAAAATACAAAATAAGAAAAACTGGGAAACATTTATGAACAACATAAACGAGCTTGATAAATCTGGAAGAGAAATGAATTTATTAATCTACTGCATTCAGACTTTTTTGATAAGCTTTCCCTTAATAATAATTCAAACAACTCATCTTAGACTTTCTCTAGATATTTCAATGAAAAACTTTCTTCAAGATATGTATACAACTATTACACACATCCAACTTTTCTATTTGTACATAGTTTTTTGTGAAATCTGCAATATTTTTGTCAAAAGGTGCGATTATGTCATGAAATCCATCAAATATATATTTTTAAAGAAAAATACCTATAAAATATGCTATTTAGAAGAAATTAAGTTATTTAAACAATATTTAGTAATTCTTCACAAGGAAATTGTACGATTCAACAGGTTGACCGATACATTATTATTTTTCTTCACATCGCTATCTTGTGTGTTTGCCCTAACTGAATTTTCTTTGATATTTGATATAGTCTCCAATCCAAAGCTTTGGCGCTTTTCCAATTGTAATCATTTTGCTAACATATTATTGGGAATAGTAAGTATTTTTCTAATTAGTTACAGCAACTTTTTTGTAATACAAATAAATATTTTATATTAGAAAAATATAATATTTGAATATTTTACATATTATGTGTGAAATATAAAATGAAACAAATTATCGTTCTCAAAAATCGTTCTTAAAATACAAATTTGTATTGTTACGATAGTTTCATAAGATTTATTTCATTCTTCTTCTTCTAGTGCCGTCTCCACTAATGAAGGTTGGCTATAATTAGACTTCGGCAAATATGCAAATAAAAATGTAGAAAATATGCGCATAAATATGCACGTGTTTACCCGAAAATATGCAAATATTTTACAAAATATGCATACAAATAAATATAAAAATAGTAAAATAGTAACAATTTTATTTAAAAAAAAGTGTACATAACTAAATATTTCCTACGATTCATTAAGATTTACATTTATTTTAAGTAACTACATCATTTTTAAGTATGAATAAACTTATTTAGAATTATGGTAACAATAAATGACCAAGTGGTGTTCAAAATTTTCTAACAAAAGCTTGTGGCTTCTGTCTGAGTACATATATTTATATATGGAAAAACTTCGTTCAACATCAACTGATGTAACGGGAGCATTTTTCAAACTAACCAAAACATTTGGTTCTAAATTAATTGTTTCCGAAATATTTCCAGCTAGAACACTGACTACTTCAGAAAGAATATGGTAACCTTTATTTTTTTCCATAGTAGCTTCAAATCTAACGTTCCGACAACATGACGCAAATTCTTTTATTAATGCTGTACTTTCGAACAATGACAGTTTTGGTGATTCTAACTGAGTAATTGTTTTTTGAACAAAACTAAAATTTGATTTTATAAATGAAAGTTCTTGTTGAAGCAAGTTACTCTGAAAAGTTTGTTTAGAATCCAAAAAAGATTGGGAACTTTCATCTGTTAACGTATCAATTATGTTCTTTATTTTAACAAAATGAGGTGGTTAAAGGCTGGTAAGGGGTCTTGGGGGCGACATGAAGCCGCCGATGCTTTTGTCGTAACAAAACGCTAAGAAATGCCCACTGTTTTCCAACGAATGAGTTGGAGGTTTTAGGAATAAAACTCAGCTCTGCCAGCAAATCCTACTCTCACGTCCACGAAGACATACCATGTCGCGTAACCACTGGGTGCATGGCGTACAATGGGAGTACGTTATGTAGCAGACGAGAGAGGGTAAAAGGCGAGTTTCTGGCGCCTAAAAACTGGAACATATCGGCTAGGGGAATAAACCCCAACAGAAAATTCGGTCCTCCAAGGATGGGGGTTAAGTCGTAAGGCCAGCGACCTTACACTTGTGAAAATTTTACAGTGCTAAAATACCCAATGAGCCTCGGTTACCGGACGGAAATTACAGTAGACGAAAACAGCAACGAAAATGGACCATGAATTACGGAATCTGGAATATACAGGGAATCCGGAACAAACAACAAGAAATTATGCAGGAATTTGTAAATCGAAAATTAGATATAGCCATTCTTTCTGAGACCAAGAAAAAAGGAAATGGAAGCGAAAAATTAAAAGACTATCTACATTTCTTCTCAGGAGTGGGAAAGGATCAAAGAGCAAGAGCAGGGATATCAATATTTGTACACAAGAAATTTGAAAAATATATTAAATCTTGGGAAGCATACAACGAACGTTTTATTAAAGTGACGGTTCTCCTAAGAGGAACACAAATAACAATTCTGGGGGTATATGCCGTAAATGATGACTACTCAGTGCAAGAAAAGGAAGCTTTTGAAGAAGACTTTAGAAAAATCCTGAACGAAATTCCTAACAGCCATGAGATTATATGCGGAGGAGACCTGAATGCCAGAGTAGGAAAACAAGTTCAAAGTAAAGTGGTAGGCATGCATGGAGAAGAAACTGTTAACAACAACGGAGAAAGACTCATAAATATATGCCAACAATATGAGTTAAAGATTTTGAATGGTTTCTTCGCCCACAAGAACATACATAAATACACCTGGTATCAGCACACAAGAGGTCTAAAATCGATAATAGATTATTTCATAACAAGACAACAAACTAAGTTAAGAGTACAGGACGTAAAGGTGAATAGAGGAGCAGAGTGCGGCTCGGACCACTGCCTGATAATAGGAAAAATATATACACCATTCGTAGACAGGAACCACACAGACATCAACAAAGAACACAGAGAAAAAATAGAGAGAACTACGTACACCTTAGATAATCTAGATAACGAGAGCACACAGTTACTTTACTCCTGGAGACTAACACAAAAACTACAGGAATCACACAGATCAACGACGGATGAATACGAACATATAAAAAACTGCATGAAAGACGCAGCGCTAGAAGCCTTAGGGCCACAGGTACGAAGAGTAGATAAACCATATTGGTGGGATAAAGAAGTGGAAGAAAAGATAAAAAGAAAGAAGGAAGTATATCTACAGTTATTACAACAGGGAGACGAACATACAAAACAACAATATAAAAACTTGAATAAAGAAGTCAAACGAGAAGTGGTTAAAAAGAAAAATAGTACATGGGAACAAAAATGCCAATACCTAGACAACCATATAGGAGGGACAAAGAGCTCTGAAGCCTGGAGAACTATAAAAACGATGAGAACAACGACAAAAAACCAAGTCATAATAAATAGAATACCAGAGAACACATGGGTAGAGCATTTTGAGAACTTATTAACAGAGAGAAGAGAAAGGTTTAAACAGACAAATGAACAAGTGGAAGTAGAAGGAAGAATCGAAATATCAATAGAACAAGTGAATGAAGCAGTTAAGGGAATGAAATTAAAAAAATCTCCAGGCCCAGGCGGAATACATCCAGAGTTGATTAGGTATGGATCATCAAAACTGTTTGAGATGATCCGAAAATTATTCGAAAGATGCTTAAACGGAGAAGAAGTTCCAGAAGAATGGAGACAATCGTATATCTCTCCAATACACAAGAAAGGCACAAAGATGGATCCTAAAAACTATAGAGGGATCGCAGTGATTGCTACTATAGGCCGACTATACTCAAAAGTACTACGAAACCTGATAGAAAATGATATCAAAGACAAACAACCCGAAGAACAAGCGGGATTTAGGGCCGGACGCTCCACTATGGATAATATCTTCACATTAAAAATTGCAATGGAAAAACGAGTGCAGAGAAATAGAGAAACTCATATAGCTTTAATAGATTTGGAAAAAGCATATGACAGTGTACCGATCTCCCAACTATGGATAGAAATGGGTAACTTGAAAATAAACCCAATTCTTATTAACGCCACTCAAAAATATTACGAACAAAACTTTGCAAGAATTAAAATGGGACAAGAAATCACCTCTCCTTTTCAAACAACAAAAGGACTAAGACAAGGCTGCTGTCTGTCACCCACCTTATTTAAAATCTATTTGGACAGATCCTTAGTGAAATGGGTAAAAAAATGTAGAAACATGGGAATAACGGTGGAAGAAAACAAGCTATATACACTTTTCTTTGCGGATGACCAGGTAGTAATTGCCGAAGACAGCTACGATCTTAGCTATATGGTAAGAAAACTGCAAGAAGAATATGAGGTGGCAGGTCTAAACATGAATATGACAAAATGTGAATATCTCTCAGTGGGAACAGATGAAATATGTGACCTAGTCTTGGAAGACGACAAAATCAAAGGCGTGCAATCCTGCAAATATTTGGGGGTCATTTTCAACAAGAAGGGAAATAGCGCAGATGAAATCAGGGAAAGAATAAACAAGGGCAGAGCAGCGACCCGTGCCTTAAACTCTCTTCTCTGGCAAAAAACAATTCGACGAGAAACCAAAAAACACATTTACGGTAGTATAGTCCAAAGTATTACACTTTACGGTTCGGAAGTATGGGACGTCACCAAAGCTAATAGAAATAAACTTTTGACGACAGAAATGGATTATCTGAGACGAAGCTGCGGTAGATCGAAACTGGAGAGAGTTAGAAACGAACAAATAAGAAACGAAATGAAAATGGAGAGAAATATCAATGATGACATAGAAAGAAAACAATTAATCTGGTTCGGACATGTTAAAAGAATGCCAGAGTACAGATGGCCTAGGAGAGTACTGGAATGGATCCCTCCTGAAAGAAGAAAGAGAGGACGACCACGGAGAAGTTGGCGCAACGATATTGATGAAGCAATGGCGGCAAGAGACTTGGAAGAGGCAACTGCATATGACAGAAAAAGATGGAAATTGGGGGCGGAGAAGCGGCGACAGCCGTAATAAATCCGTTATTATATATATTTTAACAAAATGATCTGCATAAAAATTAGCTGCTTCTAACCATGTTCCCCATCGCGTTAAAATAGGTTGTGGTGGAAGAGAAATGTTAGGTAGCATTTCTTTATAAAGTTGAATTCTTATAGGAGATTTAAGAAATACTTTTTTGACACTGGATATCATGGTATTTACAAGAGGAAACTTTTTTCGTATTTCCTCTGCAACTCTGTTTAATCCATGCGCTACACAAGTAACATGTATTAAATCTGGGAAAAATATTTTTAAATTTTGTCCTGCTTTCACCATATAAGGAGCAGCATCCGATAAAATAAGCAGTAATTTATTAGAAGGAATAGTTGTCGGAAGAAAAAAAGTTGCTAATGTTTCTTGTATAAAACGCGAAATTGTTAAAGCATTTGTTTTCTCAAGTTGCTGGCATGAAATAAGATGAGATTTTGGTAAGGTATCTTCTTTAAGAACACCAATCAATAAATGAGCAATATACTTTCCTGAGGAATCAGTGGTTTCGTCTACAGATATGTAAAAATAATTATCTGCAATTTCTTCCTTAATATTAATTAACACCGACGAGTATAGCCCGTTCACATTATTTCTTCTTAGAGACCGATCACTTGGAACATTAAGTTTGCAATATTTTTTTAGAAACGAACTAAAATTTACATTTGCTAATTTTGAAAGCGATATGTTTGCAGACACTAATGCGCGACATAAGTCTTCATTAAAAGTTTCTTGCTCATCTAATTTTTTTGAAGTAGATTGGAAACATTTAGCCATTGAAGTTTGATGTTTTCCTCCTATTTTTCCTTTTTTTGCAATGTGTGAAGCAGTTCTCACATGTTGGTCTATCTGAAATTTCTTCTCACATGCTATCTATAAATAAAAATAAAAACCTTTATTTTAACCCAACCTTTAAAATATAAAAATATACAAGGTGTTTTTGGTTAATCAAATAACTGGTTTGGAAAAAAAACACTCGCTAAGTGTTTTAAATGCAGTATTAATCCACAAATTAGTTTTTGTTACTAACCATTAGTACATCATATAACTTATTTTAAAATTCAACAAAAGTTTTTTTTTGTTAATTCAATTACAATAAAAATAATTGTGTTTTAGAATAGCTGACTTCATAAAAAAAGTAAAGGTGAAAATTTTTTCTAAATACACACCATTGTATTGTACCATGGACAATTTTTCTCACTAAAGGAAGCTATTTTTCATTTAAAAACAACCTACGAGTACTAAATTTCAAGTAAATACGTTTATTGGTTTTAAAGTTATTGTTGTTATTAACTAAAAGAATTTAATTTTTTTTAATTTTAACACCCTGTATCTCGAAAAGTAAATAAGTTTGACCCCTCATTAACTATATCGTTTTGTTCAATTTTTCGAGAAGTATCTACAGTCAAACGTTGTAAGTGTCATTTGGAAACACCCTGTATGTGTGAAATATTAGATATTTAATAGAAAATATTAGATACTTACAATTTTGCCACAGACTGAACAGTAGATTTTTCCCATATCCATAGACAGCTCTTTATAAGGTTGAATCCAAGTTGAAGCACTGGTTGTTTTAGGCATTATAAAATCACAATCTTCCTTTTTGTTACGCACAACGAGTGTTTACGCTTTGAATATCAAACCAAAAATGATTTACAAATCTGAGCATCAAATTAGAAATGTTTAGGTACCTAATTCAATAAACTGGGAGATTTTGGAAAATCCGTAAATTAGGAACAAAACTATTAGCCGTTTACCTGCTGTTAAGATACAATAAATTGTAGATATATTTGGAGATTAGATCATAAAATGCAAATGAGCGAACCCTTAGCGATTATCCAATAACTGAATGCCTCAGTGACCGAGACTTTCTAAGAATGTTGAGGGCTACTTCAATTGATCTTCTTTGAAATTGTAAATATTTTGTACCTGTAGAGATTACGTACTTAGATCATTTCTTGATTAAAATGACTACAAAATTTTATACAAGAATTGAAATAAATTGGTATGTTTAAAAATTTTCAAATACAGTATAAAAATCTGAACTTTTATGCACTTTATGCAAACTTTTATACAAATATGCCAAAATATGAAATATTTGCATAAAATATGCACAATATGCAAAATATGCAATATGCATATTTGCCGAAGTATAGCTATAATCATTGCAAATTCGTCTCTATTTTCAGCTTTTCTTAAGAACGTCTGTGTGTTTAACCCGGTCCAGTTGCGAATGTTTTTCAGCCAGGATATTTGTCGTAAATGGTTTTTAAAAGTCGTAAAAGGACCCCTTTTTCCTTCTATTTCACTCTTTATAATCAGCTGCAACAACTCGTACTTATCATTTCTAAGTATGTACCCCAAATATGCTGTCTGTCGCCTTTTAATGGTGGTCAAAAGTTCTCTGTCTCTTCCCATTATGTGCAACACCATTTCGTTCGTAATATGATCAATCCATGGTTACTTCAAAATTGTTCCAAAAAGCCACATCTCAAAAGCTTCCAGTTTTCTCATTAAGTCAACATTAACAGTCCAGGCTTCGACACCATAAAGAAGAATAGAGAGGATAACATTTTACCATCCGATATCGGATTTGCAGATTGAGTCTTTGGTTATTCAGAAATTTCCTCATCTTCAAAAAGGCTGCTCTTGGTTGCTCTATTCTTGAGCGAATTTCTGATTTCAGATTCAGATCTTCCGTCATCCAGACTCCTAAGTATTGCATTTTGTCCACTTGCTCAATATCTTCATTTTTGGATCCTTGTAATGACTTTGCCCCTTTTACTGATAACCATGGTTTTTGTTTTCTTTATGTTTATTGTTAAACCGAACTGTTCCCCAGAATCACAAATTGTGTTTAGTAACGTCTGCAGATCTGTCTCACTTTCAGCGATAATGACTGTATCTTCAGCATAACTCAGCATAACATAAATAAAGCAAAACTGAGAAATTTTTTAGAGCTATAAAATATCACAAATAACTTAAATGGTAGAGCTTGTAATAAGTACGTATATTCACATGAATTGAACCTTTAGCACTAAAAGAAACAGGTATATGAACGAGACCTACGGACAATAGAATAGCTAGATGTTTTTCAAGGCCACGTGGGTAGAGGGGATTCAGTTAGGGACTAACTATCTTTTGAATAAATGTTTTCAGAATAGTATAATATGTATAAAAGAGACACAAATATTTATTTATACTTGTCTTAAGTGCCTGATATGTATATACGGGGCTTATATGTGCATATCATGTATAATGTGACTCATAGAATCGCGATATCTCAGGAATGGTAACTCTTAGTAAAAAAATCACAAAAAACTATTTTTGTAGAGAATTTTAAGATCTACAAATTTAGTTTAATGTTTTTTTTGACAAAACTTACCGTTTTCGAGAAAAATTCAAAAAATCTCAAATTTTGACCTTTGACCCCGAATAACTTTTGTAGCACACCTACGATCGTTGGGGATTTTACCTTTAACCTTTTACCAACCTCATTTGTAATGGTAAACCCCAGATCTCCACCAATATTTGACTTTCTGGGAATTTTTGTTATTTGACCACTATTTTTATGTCTAAATTGACCGGAATTTAAAAAAATGTACTTTTTTATTTCTTTATGATCGCGTTAGCTCACAAAATTCCTGACGCTCTCACAAATCGAATGCACCAAACTGCATCTCAATCCGTCTGACTGCGCCGATTTTCGGAGGCTGAGCCGATTTTTATGCGTCATTGCCTCTACTATAACCGAAAATAAACAATAAGAAACGTTCATATGTGTAAAGTGTGAATGAATATTTACAAATATTTAATAGTTTTAATAATTAATGAGTAAGAATCTATTTTGGAAAGATTAATGTTACAACATAGGTAATTCTTTTCGCATTATCATTAACAGCTTTATCATCAACAAGTTAATAATACACAATACGTTTTGTTAAATGTCTGTTCTAATTCATAAATATTTTTTTAATATAGAAGTAAATGACAATTTCTCGTGTACAGCTGTCTTAGTAAACTCTTTTAATATGGTTTACAAAAAAGATTTATTTGGTTTAAATCTACTTTATAGATACGGGGGCATTTTTGGTCCATTTCCCTTTAAAAGCACTGTTTCTAAAGTCCTTTGCTTGATATTGTGAACTACTCTGTTGACGGCAATATTGTACTTTGAAATTTTGGATTATAGACGATTATCTTTTTTTAAGAATATGGGTTATACAAAAAGTGGTTTTGTAATTATTCATCATGCACTTTTCATAATATTGTATGTATGGGAAAATAAGCTATAAGAGTATGTGTGAAAAATTTATAAACAACATGAACGAGCTTGATAGATCTAGAAGAGGAAAGAATATATGGACTTACTGCATTCAGACTTTTCAGACCCATAATAATAATTTAAAAATTACGTCTTCGAATATTCGTATATTATTGTATTCAAGATATATACAACATTACTACACATATGCAATTTCTATATGTATTCGTAGTTTTGTCACATATTTTTTCGAAAAGATGTAATTACCTAATACAATCCTGCAAATATATCTTTTTTACCAACACTAGCTACAAAAATCTAAATCTAGAAGAAATAAAGCTAATTAAATTATATCTGGGGATGCTGCACAAGGAAATTGAGAAATTGGACAAGCTAGAGCAACATCTAATTAGATGAGAAAAGTATTATCCAGTAGAGACCTTAGTTTGCAACTCAAAATAAGAATATTACGTTCATATGTGTTTTCGGTGCTGCTGTATGGGGTGGAGGCCTGGACGTTAAAGAAAGAGGTAAGCGATCGACTTGAAGCATTCGAGATGTGGACCTACCGAAGAATATTAAAAATAAGTTGGGTAGACCAAATAACAAATGTTGAAGTGCTCAGAAAAATGACAAAGGAAATGGAAATCATGAATACGATTAAGATAAGAAAGTTACAATATCTCGGCCACTTTATGAAAGGGGATAAATATGTGTTGCTACAAAGCATAATGCAGGGAAAAATACAGGGAAAATGAAGTATTGGAAAAAGACGCATCTCCTGGCTCAACAATCTGAGAAAGTGGTAAGGTTAACACATACTTTGTAACAACCTTAGTTCTTGCGCAGAATCCCAACCTAACTTTCTACTTCTTCTTCTTCTTCTTCCTTTATTGGGTAATATCCCAGGGGATAATTTGCTTAGCTAATTCAGGGGGATATTCTTAACTTGCTCTAGGCAATAGAATATCCCTATATACCATTAAATTGACATTATTTTATATTAAATAAACACCGTGTTGAAAATTCTTCTTCTTGGGCCAAACAGTTAGTATAGGAAAGACAATACAACACAGGATAAAACTTTTCTCGCTTGGGGGTTGCAACCAAGCTAAACACACACCAGAAATGCTACCAACGGATGATAGTATAGAACCCAGGTCTAAAAAAAAGTGGAATTTGTAAGGTTATGTTATAGTAGAATATAAGAAAGGGATATTATATTATAGATTGATTTTGGCTAGATTAAGAAAAGTAATCAACAAATTTAGTCCTTGATGATTAAGTTTGGATAGGGGAGAGCAAATCTCTATAGGAGTTTGTAGTTTTGTTTTAATCAATACTTTGTAGAGGTAAAAAATTTGGAGAAACGTTTATTGGACACTCTAGGATAATATGATTCAGAGATCCAATTTGATCACATTCACAGTATGGGTTGTCCCGAATACTTATGCGAAATAAATGAACTGGAGTTGAACAATGTCCTGTTCTCATCCTAATTACCATAATGATATGCCTTCTGTCTTTATAAGGAAATATACTGAACCGTGGTGATTTGTTTGATTTATTGACTATTTTACTAAAAAACGACCCATTTGATCTGTTTGAATTCCATTTTTGTGCTCATTGAAACCAAATTAGCTTTTTAATATAAAATAAGTAGTTTGAATAATGCAATTTAACTTTGGATGGCATTTTTAGTGATCTTCCTATATTTGCCAATTTGTCTGCAACACAATTGCCCTTAATATCCGAATGGCCTGGAATCCATGCCAGAATAATACTGATTTTCTATTGATTGGCTTTTATAAAGCCATTTTTGGTCGTGGTAGAGGTATGTTCAGTTTCCATTGAGTAAGATGTTTTCCCTATCTATTGGATAGCACGCTTAGAATCAAACAAGATTAAGGCTCTCTTGATATCCTTCTCCAAGACAAATTGAACCGCATGATTAATTGCAATAATATCTGCAGTGCAAACTTGAGTCTGCGTAGGGAGTTTACTAGGGTATGAGTATTCAAAGTAAGGACAAAAAACACCAAATCCTGCTCACCCTTACTATCAACTGACCCATCCGTAAAAGATGGGCGAACCACTAGAAAAAAATTTGGGGTATGCTGGAATTTATTCATGATGGAAACTAAGCGGGAAATACTTTTTTTATTCCAGTAATTATGATTTGATTGAATTGATATCTGTAATTGATTCAAGGCAGAAATTATTGGATTATTAATAAGCATAAGATTTTTTAGGAGATATATAGAATTAAGCCATTCTCATTTGTACTTGAGAGGAATTTGACCACTTTCACCTAACAATGCATGAATAGGGGTAGATCTCATACGAATACTCTTATATTGTAATTTATCGAACTATATCTGATAATATTTGACATCCATAATCTAAATGACTCTGATTCAAACCATTATGAACTATCTGGAGAGTTTTAGGATCAACACCCCAATATGTTCCAGATAGAGCTCTCATTACGTTTAAGCTACAACTTATTTTTAATTTTATTAAATCTATAAATGACTTTCACTTTAGGTTTTTTACTACCCCTAAATATTTCACTGTATCCACCAATTTAATTGCATAACCTCTAATTCTTACGTTTGGGGGATTAACCTTACGATTCCCTTTTTAAAATATTATTGCTGACGACTTATTGTAAGATAGATTAGAGTTGTGTTCTAATAACCAGAGATCACTCTTTTCCATTAACAAGTTCAAAGAATTAATTAATTTAAGTAGATCAGCCCCAATAACCAAAATAACCAAATCATCTGCATACTGTATCAGATTACAACCATCGGAAATAATCTCATATAAAGACAGGGAATACAGATTAAATATATAACAACAGATTTAGAGGGGAGCCCTGATTAGTTTTTCTTGGACCATGAATTTGACCAATTTTGTCCTTTACATAAATACTACGATCATTAAATATAGAATACATTTGCTAGTTGAATAGGAATGTGATATTTAATTAGTTTAGAGTAGAAAAGAGAGATGTTAACACTATCATAAGCTGCTGAAATATCTAGGAAAAGTCCTACAGTAAATAGATTTACTCAAAATCCTTACAGTATTTTAGAATTTAGAAATGAAACGCATTCCATGCAACCTCTACCCCTTCTAAAACCAAGTTGCAATGGATTTAAAATATGATTATCTAAGGACCACTCAATTCTGTTTTTAATTAATATTTCCAGCATTTTACCAACGCACGATGAAAGAGCAATTGGCCTATAATTAAGTGGGTCAGTTTTATCCTTTCCATGTTTAACAATAGGTAATTAATAGTTGAATTCACATATAATTACATATCATCAGCGTGAATGGAAACCTTACTGGACATAATGAGCAGAAGATCACTAGTGTAGATACAAAAAAGTAGCGGTATAAGTACTGATCCTTGTGGGACTCCACTCTTGACTGGCTTATCTAGCGAGTGGTCTTCCCCAACACGAACCGTAAAGTATCTGTCAGATAGAAAATCTTGAATGCAAATGTTTAACTTTCCGCGGATACCATAGTGATCCAATTAATCTAGTAATAGACGTTTTGGTTTTGCTTTCGGATTGTCATCTGCTGAACTATTCAGATCTGCCGCAAACAAAGTCAGAATAGCCATGTTGATTGCCAACGTTCGGAACGGACAAGGCACATGAAGAAGAAGAGACGTTTTGGAACACGGTTGAAAGCATTGGAGAAGTCTAAGCAGACTACATCGACAGGATGCCGATTGGTTAAAGATAATGACCAATCCTTTACACAATACACAATAATAAGTAAGTTGTGATCGTTGAACGACCTTTGATAAAGCCATGCTGTTGGTGAGAGATTTATCTAAACGGTAAAAGAAATAATAAATTAGACTTACTCACAATCAATTTAATTTAACTAATCAGACGACCGGTTTCGCTTTCTACAATATGCAAAGCATCTTCAGGTCACGATACAAAGTTTAATTAAATGCTGAAAATAATAAACCCATATTAGGGTGTTGTCTAATAAAGATAAAATAAAGATAGATGATATAAATTATATAAATTACAGTAATTATGCCAATATTACATATCTGTGGTTTTTCAAAATAAATAAGATGTTTAAGCAGACAAGGTAAGACCCACAAATTGGTAAAATAGTCTATTAAACTGTAATGAATTAATAAATAAACAAATAAATAAAACATTACTTAGATGCCGGTACTCTATTAATTGATGGTTGAAAGAACATGGTTCAAACTATCTTGTATTGTTGATTGGAGAACTCAAGTCAACTATTGTAATTGTTTAACAGTAAACAGGGAAGTTCTTGAGGAGACAGATTTTATTCAATGAAGTAGAGATTGGTGAAATGTAATTGTTTGTTTGATGAAAGTAATGTTCTATACCATTAAGTTCTTTAAAGTTATTTATATTTATTCTGGAGATATATTTATGAAATGTGTGTTATTTATTGAGATTTTTATTTTTGTTTTGGGAGGTGACAGTTGTAAGACAATGAATAAGAATAGATGTACAAATTGTGTGGGTGTGCAATTAGATTAGCTTGTAATTATCAAATTTCTTTGATAGAGTTATCTTGTAATATGTGGCAAATGGATGTAAAGTTCACTATATAAAGTTAAAAATTAAAATTGAGACACTTTAAAACACACGGAAAACACACAAAAAACACTTAAAAACCGGGGGGACGAAACAGACATTAAATTTAAAAAAGGGGGAGGATTTGGAAGAACTACATCTCTTACTTTGAGACAATGAGTTTTTTATGTTATATATATATATATATATATATATCAGATTTTAGAGGTAAAATAGACTAGGATAAAGTAAGTTTTAACCTACATTTGTCAAGTTTACCTCTAAAATCTGATATATATATATATATATATATATATATATATATATAACATAAAAAACTCATTGTCTCAAAGTAAGAGATGTAGTTCTTCCAAATCCTCCCCCTTTTTTAAATTTAATGCCTGTTTCGTCCCCCCGTTTTTAAGTGTTTTTTGTGTGTTTTCTGTGTGTTTTAAAGTGTCTCAATTTTAATTTTTAACTTTATATAGTGAACTTTACATCCATTTGCCACATATTACAAGATAACTCTATCAGAGAAATTTGATAATTACAAGCTAATCTAATTGCACACCCACACAATTTGTACATCTATTCTTATTCATTGTCTTACAACTGTCACCTCCCAAAACAAAAATAAAAATCTCAATAAATAACACACATTTCATAAATATATCTCCATAATAAATATAAAGAACTTAATGGTATAGAACATTACTTTCATCAAACAAACAATTACATTTCACCTATCTCTACTTCATTGGATAAAATCTGTCTCCTCAAGAACTTCCCCGTTTACTGTTAAACAATTACAATAGTTGACTTGAGTTCTCCAATCAACAATACAAGATAGTTTGAACCATGTTCTTTCAACAATCAATTAATAGAGTACCGGTATGTAAGTAATGTTTTATTTATTTGTTTATTTATTAATTCACTACAGTTTAATAGACTATTTTACCAATTTGTGGGTCTTACCTTGTCTGCTTAAACATCTTATTCATTTTGAAAAACCACAGACATGTAATATGGGCATAATTACTGTAATTTATATAATTTATATCATCCATCTTTATTTTATCTTTATTAGACAACACCCTAATATGGGTTTATTATTTTCAGCATTTAATTAAACTTTGTATCGTGACCTGAAGATGCTTTGCATATTGTAGAAAGCGAAACCGGTCGTCTGATTAGTTAAATTAAATTGATTGTGAGTAAGTCTAATTTATTATTTCTTTTACCTTTTGAAATGGACTCACACAAGCAACACATTCATGATTTATCTAAACATTTTTTGGTCTCCTACTTTATTTATAGCGACTTAAAAAATTTGAATCCTAATTGGTTCATTCGAAACCTATTAATCATACTGGTCAATTATTTATAATCATTCGTTGACATTATTTTTATATACTCATTGTAATAAATGATGGAATTTTATTATTGTTACAACTATAAATGTATTTGTAATTGTATGTAATGCGTCATTACCATTTCTAGACACCATTTTTGCCTTCTTGTCGTTAGATAGATTTAAAGAAAGAAATGTTTGTCTTAAATCTACTCTACAAATGTGGTGGCATTTTGGGCCCTTTTCCATATAAAAACTACAGCATATCCAGAGTATTTTGCTTGTTATTATGGATTACATTGGTCGTGACCATGCTGTACTTGCAATATTTTAACCTTGAAATATTACCAAGATATACAAATATGGATTATGGAAAAATTTATTTAAACATTATTTACGATTTCTCAATTATGATATTTCATATATGTTACATTTACGATAAAATAAGATATAAGAATCAATGGAAAAAATTTATAAATAACATGAATATACTTGATAGACCTAGAACACAAAGAAGCTATTTAATCTACGGTATTAAGATCTTTTTGGTCAGCTTACCGATGCTATTAAGCCACCCAGCGAGTCTTCTATTTACCTATGCGATTTCTTCTTCTTCATTCAACAGCTATTTTCAAGAATTTCACATATTAATTATAGATATGCAACTATTGTATTTCACTATTGTCGTGTGGGAAACTTGTAACATCTTTTCTAATAGATGTGATTACCTAATCAATTCCACCAAAGACATTTTTCTTACTAAAACTTTGCACGAGAACATACGTCTAGAAGACATCAAGCCGATTAAGAAATATCTGGCGATGCTTCATAAAGAATTTGTGCGATTTAACTGCGTTACCGAGAAAGTATCATTTTGCTGTGTACTCACTTACTCACTATTTATTATAAATCAATTTTCCTTCGTGTTTGTTTTTGTAAACAATGGAAACGATATGTACTTTGATAATACTTATAAATTTATTAACATAATCTCAGCAACAGTAAGTATACTTTTTTATTTAAAGATATTAATATTTAGATATAAGGTTGAATGCACGAATAAATGAACTTTGATCAAATGAAAGGCAGATATCGAGCACAGTTTTATTAATTAAATTTTGCCCAAGTACTTTCGCTGTCGGCAACAGAAAAGAGAATTTGTGATTCTCTCTCCTGTTGCCTCCTGTTTATATTAATGTTTTAGACACCTTACAAACATTACAGACTGATAATAATTACATGTAAAATGTTTAAGACAAAAAAATACAATAAACGAATAAAAGAAATGAACATTAATAATTTTTTTTACTTCCTTTATTTATTGTAATCTGTTTGTACAATAAAAACAATAATCAATAAGTTTATCATGTAATTAACACAGGGGAGATCCGTCCCGTGACAAAAATACTTTAAGATAAATTTCTAATATATATAAATATTTGAAATATAAATAACACTTAACAAAGACATTTACTAACATATTAGAAAATTGCAATAGTTAAAATATACACACAATTATAAGTTATAGGTATATATAGTACAAGGTGTAGCTATAAAATGATAGAGTATACGTTTATGTATGTAAATGTATAGAAAGGTCTAAGGCAGGGATGGCCAACCCGCGGCACGCGTGCCACTCTGTGGCACGATTGAGTCCTATCAGTGGCACGCGTAGCGTTTTGGATTAAAACACTTTCAAAAAAATTAAAGCTTGAAAAACAAAAAATAATAAGAAGAAACTTGGTAGGTTTACGGAAGTTACGATAGATGCGGCATCATTGCATCCTCTGGCGAGCGATATTGCTGCGATTGGTGCACGTGATCCTAGCTGTCGTAATGTGCAATAGGACTGCGTTAACCTTGCTTAGTTTATTTTAACTGCCCCGTTGTATGTGCACATTTTGTCATCGCGCATTGTTTCTTTAAAATTTTAAAAGTATTTGTTCGATATGTCCAAGAGTAAGCCTTCGACTTCAAAACGAAAATACGAAGATGATATTGCAATTCGCGATTTTCAACCTGCTTGGGAAGAACAATTTTTATTTACTAATCGTAATACTTCAAAGCCTGTTTGTTTGATATGTGGATTGTCTGTAGCAGTTCCGAAAAAATTTAACCTGGAACGACATTATAAACAACTGCATAAGGACTTCAGCAACAAATATCCTATTGGTTCACATTTGCGAGCCGACTTTATTGAAAAAAAAAAGAAAACCCTAGCCAGCCAACAGTCACTGTTTCAGAAGAGAAGTGATGAAATGGAAACTATGGTTAAAACATCATATGAACTTTCTCTGCTGTTAGCCCGGAAGAAAAAAGCCTACTCTGATGGAGAGGAGATAATTAAAAATAGTCTGGCAATATTTGCTAAAAATGTGGGAGATGTAAAGATCAAAAATATGGTCGATAATATTGCATTATCCCGAAATACAGTCATGCGTCGTATAGATGATATGGGCCAGGATGTTGTTTCCCAAATTATAAGTGGATTAAAATCCTGCAAATTCTTTTCTTTAGCGTTGGATGAAAGTTGTGACACCACAGAAAATGCGCAGTTAAGCATTTTTGTCCGTTATACCAATGATAATTTTGAAAATGCCGAAGAGCTTCTGGATTTGCGCCAACTAGTCACAACAACAGGAGAGGACATTTTTCAACAGCTTAAAAACGTAATCGAAGTCAACAAAGTTAAATGGTCAAAATTAGATAGTGTTTGTACAGATGGAGCTCCTTGCATGGTTGGTAGACTAAAGGGGTTTGTTACATTACTGGAAAACTATTTGGGAAGAAAAGTTTTTAAGTACCATTGTATTATTCACCAGGAAGCTCTTTGTGCCAAGGACCTAAACATGTCATCTGTTGTTGACCCTGTAACATGCTGCATTAACAAAATACGAGCTCGGGCATTGAATCGACGACAATTTCGAGAACTGTTCGCGGAAGAAACGGAGCAAGATGGAGAGTTACTTCTCCATTGCAGTGTGCGCTGGCTCTCCAAAGGAAATGCACTCGAAAGGTTTTGGAACTTGAAGGAGTGCGTCTTAAAATATTTGCAAGAAAACAATGAACTACCCAGTGAGTGCTCGTTACTTAATGATAAAGATTGGCTTTGGGATTTAGCTTTTCTCACTGATATTATGAGACATTTAAATTTATTAAATTTAAGATTACAGGGAAAAAATTGTATTTTTCCTACTCTAGTTGGTCATATATCTTCTTTTGTGAATAAACTTATGCTTTTTTGTAACGATTTTGGAGAACAGAGATTGACACATTTCACATTAATGCAGGAATTAGCCAACAAGGTCAGTAGAACTCCAAATTATGACAAATTTAAAAACCTTATATATATTTTGCTAGGTTCATTCAATACCCGGTTTGAAGATTTTCAAAAAGACAAAATGAATGTTGACCTTTTCATAAATCCTTTTTCTATTTCTCTGCAAGATATCAATTGTTACTCAGCTGAAATACAGATCGAAATTATTGATTTACAGAACCACACTATACTAAAAACCAAATATAGGGAAATTATTTCAACTGTTACTGATCCCAATTATATTGAATTTTGGAAATTTGTACCAGCAAACAATTTTCCTAATTTACATGAGTTAGCTCTAAGATATTGTTGTAGATTTGGTTCAACGTACGTTTATGAGCAAATGTTCTCTATTATGAACATAATAAAATCAAAATATCGGTCACGATTAACTGACATGCATTTAAAAAAACTAATTCTGTTGGCTAGTTCCGAAATTAATCCCAATATGGATGAATTAATTAATATTAAAAATACAAGTTCAAATACCACATTAAATAAGTAACTGTTTAATAATTTGAATTTTAGATAATAAGAAAATATTTAAGTTTTTTTGTTTAACGTTTTTATTTTATTTTTATTAACAATAAAGTAAGTTTGTTGTTATGTTTTACTTATTACGTTATTTTTTAAACCTCCACTATCTTGACTAAACGGAAAAATGTGGAATTTACATAAGAAATACATATTGTACCGTATATTATTAATGTTAGTATGTCGAAAAATTTTAGTGGCACGCCAAATTTTTTTTGTTCTCATATTGACACTCGACTTAAAAAGGTTGGCCACCCTTGGTCTAAGGGATCACGGCGTTTTAGTCTTCCTCTTCTCGGTCGCTTAAGTATGTCTTAGGCAAGCGTATTTGGATGGTTCAATAGTCTATTTTTGTAAGTGCCACTGAGTGAGACAACGGTGTCGTTAATATTTTGGATCTAAAGGTCTCGATGTATAACATAATTGGACACATACCCCGGTGCATTGGTAGTATGTCTCAAAAGTTTAGTTTGGAAACTCTGAAGTTTCAGTAAGTGAGAATTAGATGCTGTATCCCATATCTGTATACCGTAGGTCCAAACTGGCTTTAGAATAGATTTATACAGTAATAATTAATTATGTAGACTTAATTTGGATTTTTGGTTCATGAACCAATACATTTTCCTGTATATTAATCATAGTTGCAGTCGCTTTGTCCAGATGTGCAAAAACATTAATAATACAATAAGAAAAAAAATACAATAAACCCCTTACTTAAGCAAGCAATGTCTTAAGTTTACAGCTTTTTATATTAAATATATCCACATGAGTTAGTCTATTAAATATTTCATTACAAATTTTTAACATATTGTTTATTGGTGATATGTTTCTATAGTAATTTGTAACGAATAGATCTAGGTTAGTTATCCTTAACCTACTCTTGGGTACTCTAAAGTAAATAAATTCAATTAAACCACATTTTGTGTACTTAATATACCATTAACAATCAAGTATATGAATATAATGGTTTGACTGTTTCTTCTAGTGGCAAGTGACTGCAACTGAAATGAGTCTAACATTACCCTGTATGAGACCACATATGGGTATTTCTTATTTTCCTTACGTACAGAAATCTTAAAAATCGTTTTTGCTCTTTTTCAATCATTTCTGAGTTTGAAAATGCAGTAGGAGACCAGATGATTGAAGCATATTCCAGATGTGATCTCACCAGGACATTCTAGAGTTTTATAATTGTGCTTATTCTAAAATTTTTGCTATTTCTACTGACAAAACCCAAAGCACGATAAGCTCTGTTAGTTATTTCATAAAAGTGTATATTGAACTTCATGTTGATTTAAAATTTAACTTCAAGATCCTTCATAACAATCACTCTCTCAACTCAATAACAGTATTGAATTTTCGCGTATATGATACTACTGCACACTTGTTAACGTTAAGAGTCATTTTTGAATCGTTAAACCATTGAATAACTGATATTAGATCATCTTGCAATTTAACTGCATCTTTCTTATTAGAGATTTTGTTCTGACAACAGTTCTTTTCCTTTAGTTATAGTTAGCCTAGAGTCCCAGTGGGAATTCTTTGAATTAAAGTCGCCACCGATTATGTATCTTTTTCCTAAAGTGTTCATAAACTCTTAATATTTTTCTATTTTAATGGAGTGTCTAGAATGACAGTATATTGAATTTATATTTAAGGTATGTATTTTTATCTTCACACATACTGTTGTAGTTTGTATGTGCTCAGTTGCATATTTTAATTCCTCATAATGCAAGATCTTTAATTTTGATAGCGCTTTTTTCTTTAGCTGCCTTATCTAGGTGTATCTACTCTAAACACCCTAAATTTTATATAGGACTGTTGAGTAAAATGTGTTTCAGAAACAAGGCACAGATCAATTTTTTCAATGTCTAGTACTGCTTGCAACTCGATCTGATGTAACAGTACATTTGCGTTCCACGCCATTATTGGGAGGTCCTTCGCCATTTCTGATTTTTGAAATAGCTCCTTTAGCGCTATGCTCTAGTCGGGTAACTCTGATATCGATTTAATTTATTTTGTCATCAATCTTGGTGAGCTTTTCCATTATAATTTTTATTGTAATATTAGTTTCTTCTTCTTGTTGTTCACTAATCTCATTTTTTAGATTTTTGCTTTCATTAACCTTATTTTATAACATTGTCTTTGTTTGTTCTCCGGTTTCTCATTGTTTGTAATTGTTTAGCTACATAACATCCGCAGTAGTTTGCAGAATGGTTTCCTCCACACTAAACACATTTTGGTTTATCTTCCACTAGTTTTTAGCAATCTTTAGTAAGGTGTTTACCAATACATTTTACACATCTTAGCTCCTTTTTACAGTATTTCCACGTGTGATCTGTTATGTCGTAAATGTTATTAATATCTTTATCCTTTCTAAATGTCAGTTGTTTTTTAGTTTTCCATTTGAATTTCTTGTTAGCTTTAATGGTTTTATATTGTCGTTTTTGTAGGTCTTTTACTATTTCCATAAGGAAACTAAGTTCCTGTAGTTGGCTGTATACCATTTATTAAAATTTTTAATAAAATCCCTTATAAAAAGGTATATAAAAACCCAGTCGGGCTATGTTAAATAGACAAAACGTTTTCGGAATAATTATTCCATCATCAGTGTCCTAAAAAAGTATTTAACCACTTAATTAAAAAGAACATGAAATAATTTAAATTTTGACTAAGGTTAATGTAAAATGTGGTTAATACTTACAGGTTAATACATGAATGTAGCCACTAAATATGGGGGTAAAAACCCTTTAAACCCTTTTTACTATTTCCTCTGGCTGCCATGTATGATGTAATTTCTTAACAACAACTTAAATTGGCCTTTCTTACTTATTTTCATAAGTGTGGTATGAAAGATTACTCGTATTTAATTTCTCTATTAGAGCTCTGTAATGATCGCTATTGGCTGTATTAATTTTTACAACTTTACTATTTATGATTTTTATAGTGAAATTAATACCAGCTAGAAGCTTCTTAAGGTCAACAACACTTTGGACTTTCTCAAGTACTTTTAAACATTCTTTCCCTCCAAAAACCAATGTTTAGTTAGGAATGTTAAAGAAAAGTTGAAAGTATTAGTGTAAAGGATAGACATGAAAAGATTGGTGTACTAATAGAAAACTAAATAAGAATAAAATATGGATTGACAAATATCGGAGGACATATTTTGACCAAAGGATATTGTTGGATGCCACCTGAAATTGTGCTCAGATTAACAAAGCGTACAATGCCGATAGTTAAAAGAAATAACGTCGAATCAGTAGGATTTTTTGACCTGCTCAACTAGGAAGACTGTGTAAAACAGAATATTGTTGGCCTCTTTTCCTATAAGAATTACGTAGGATGCGAGAGACAAAAAGTAGAAGAGCTTCATAATCTTGGCATGGCATCGAATTTCAGAAGAAAGTCTTTAACGATAGCCGAGGAGAAATGATATTTTGACGAGCTCCACGGTAGGAAAATGCCAGTTTGGTGAAAGTTGTAACAATTGTGCCGGTGATAAAACACGACTAGCACAATCAGAGGAGTTTTGATTAGATGGCATATAATGCCGAGTAGAGCGTGGTATCAGTTCTTGCATGTATTTAATATGATTTTAAAATTTATTGGTAAAAAAATTAGCTCCAGTGAGCTCAATCGCCGAATCAGACCAAGCATGAAGATTGAATAAAAAACTCTTTGGCAGATGTTACTGGATCAGCCAGCAAAACGGCTGCCAAGAGCTCCAATCTTGTAAAATCAAAGCGAACAGGAAAATTGGACGAGACTCGTTAACAAAAGTGAATAGATCAGTCAGCAGTATATCTGTCAAAAGCTTCGATATTGCAATATATGGTCTTGTTTAGAGATGACACTAGAAATGTAGCACATACAAATATAGTTGTCTGTTGTATTTCTTCAGATATTTTATCATCCCAAGATGCATTGAAGTTCCACAACGGTTGTAGAAGACGTTTGACTACAAAAAGACAGGAAAAAATAAAACTTAGAGGATGGAAATAAAAATATGGGGACTAAGGGACGAGAAAAATAAGAAAACGCGTTAGCCGTAGGGTTCCATTTTGATTGCTGGTGCGTTTGCCAAGCATCGAGCTTTAAAATCCGAATAAGTGCTCACTGCAGAGAGCGAGTAGATAAAAGAGAATCACTTCCTAACAACCGTTATCAGGACCGTTCCTAACAAAATGTCGAATTGGAGTTTGTGAGACAGTAGGAAAGCGTGATTTTAACAGAAAACCGTTAGGATACTTACTGGCACATTGGCCTAGCGAAAAACTATCAAGCTTTAAAAACTGAATAAATGCTTACTGCAAAAAGCAAGTATATAAAAGAGAATTAGAGTACTATGGCAAATTTTAGAAAAAGTTAGTTAGGTACCTTTTGCGTTAATGATTTGTATTCGAATGTACTTTTAAGTTTTTTATGTACTTACGTACATGAGTGACATGTATTAAATGCATAGTATTAAAATAAGCTACTGTTGTTTACAATAAGAGGCGAAAACAGCCGTGTAATTAGTTTGATATACCGCGCCCGACGGAAGGTTAAAGAATATACGATATAGCAAGATAAATATCGTATTCTTCTGGTACCGACTTCCTAACGAATTTACATTAAGATTTGCATTAATCAAAATAATAAGTTACGTACAATCATTTGATGACGTTATTTATTGATTTATTGTATGATCAATTATAATAAAAAATGAATATGTAATCTTTTTACAATAATAAATGTGTTTCTAATGTTTTCGTAACATCATTACCATTTCTAAACGCACCTTTCTTTCACTGCTTGTCGTTTGATTGCATTTGAAGTAAAACATGTTTACCTTAAATCTACTTTATAAATATGGGGGCATTTTTGGCCCATTTCCCTATAAAAACAATACTTCCAAAGTCCTATGTTTGATATTCTTCATAACACTTTTCACAGCATTTATATATTTGCAATTTTCCGATTTTCAAACATTACCAATATATACGAATATGGATTATGGAAAAATTTGTTTGATAGTGTTTTATTTTTGCATAGCTGCTATATTTAATGTCTGTTACGTTTGTGGCAAAATACGAAATAAGAGTAAATGGGAAAAATTTATAACCAATATGAATAAACTTCATGGATTTGGAACACAAAAAAGTAATTTAACTTACAGTATCCATATCTTTCTTATCAGCTTGCCCATAATATTGTGCCATGCAATGTGTCTTCAATTCGCTTATATGGTTTCTTCTGTTTCGATAAGCTTTTGTGTTCAAGAATTATACACATTTATCTTAGATACACAAGTATTGTATTTTTGTATTGTTGTTTGGGAAATTTGTAAAATTTTCTCCAAAAGATTTGATTATTTAATCAATTTCACCAAAAGAGTTTTTCTTACTAAAACGTGGTATAGACAGAGGTTTTCAGAAGATATAATGTTAATTAAGAAACATCTGGTGATTCTTCATAAAGAAATTCTGCAATTCAAATGGCTTACTGAACAAACAACATGTTGTTGTGTATTTCTTATCGTACTATTTATCATTTACCAATTTGTATTACTCTTTGTTTTTGTGAGACATGGAAACGAGATGTACTTTGAAAATAGTTATAAATTTATTAACATATGTTCAGCAATAGTAAGTATTTATTAGAAACTAGCAGGCTCGGCCACGCTTTGCTATGGTTTGTTTATTATACGACTAATATCATGTTCAAGTTATTTAACAGAGTTAAGTAAATATTATGAAATCCATACTTATAAAAAATTATAATATTAGCAATTAAACATAATCCTAACTAATTGTGCTTTGTGCTAGCAGTGGCTACACATGTGACCTATTTTTAAGTTCAAAGAGCTTCACTTCTTTTTTTTATGTTTGGTTAACTGCGTCGCAAAATTTTTCTGCCTGCCGTTACTTACGACACTTTTTCTTCGTTATATTTCGCTTAAAAAACTCTACAAGAGTAACTCTTTTATCTAGTCACCTTCTGCAATGAGCAGTTATTCAGCTTCTAAAGCTAGATAATTTTTCGCTGGGCAATGTGCCAGCAACCATCCCGACGGCCTTCCGTAGTGATTCTCTTTTATCTACTCACTTTCTGAAGTGAGCACTCACTCAGCTTTTAAAGCTCGATGGTTTTCCGCTAGACAAATGCGCCAGCAACCATCCTTGTTTATTTCAAGGCTTTGTCTCAGACATTTTGACATGTTTTTCGTTTTACAAAGAGGAACCTTCCATTTATAAGGTGCTAGGCCTAAAATGGGAACCTACGACTGGCTTCTGTTCTTATTCTTTTCGTCCCTTTGATAAACCTTGTACGAAGCGGGCTATTGGTTCGGGAATCAGTCCTATTTTTTTTTCTATTTTCTTGGTTTATCTTTTTATATCTTTTTGCTAGCCAACCGTTGTGGTACGTTGTGGCCATCGTCATTAAAAATGTTATTATTGAATGGAAATACCTCAGTAGCTTTAAAAGCTGATGCCACATTTTTGAGACAGAAAGCAAGTGGATAAGCGTCGCTCAAAATCTCTGCTATGTCGTAAATTGTTATTGTCTTTCCAGGATTTCTCAATAACCAATTTTGACAACCGTGTGAGTAATACTTCTTCAGAGAACCAAATACAGCTTTATCTAGTGGCTGAAGGCGATGACTAGTATGTGGCGGCCAAGTCAACAAGATTATATTATTTTTTTTTGCAAATTTAATAGATGCTAAAGAAACGTGGCTCTCATGGTTGTCCATACTTAGTAAAATGAGAGATTCCGTTGTAGGATTAGTATGTTTGACAAAATGTATCATCCACTGTTCAAATAATTCTGCTGTCATCCATCCACATGCTGCAGCACACCCCTGGGAGCCTGTAGGTACGTTTTTAACCGTATAATCTTTACTGTATCTTACACAGTTGTTAGTGTTGTTTTGTCAACATTGTATACCTGACTAGGTGTTAATGTAAATTTTTCATAAATCTTAAGATTACTAAAAAAATTTGCAACGACTGGTTGATTAAACCCCATTGCCCTACCTAGTGAAGTTGCTTCTGCTGATCGTAATGATAATTCTGAATTTCGTTTTATACAACTTGTGAACCAAAACTTGCCTGTCATCTTGTTTTCTTCCCATGAAGTTGGTATTTTTTTCCTGTTAGCAATTGCCAAATCATAAGCTGGTTGTCTGAGACCATGATAAAGATTGGTCATCGTCTGTAGATAATTACTCAGTTCTTTTTCCTCGGTTCACAAAACAATTTGATTGATACCATAATTTGGGGTCAATCTTGGAGCTTCCTGAAGAACATCTAAAGTCCAATCTATATTATCTTTATTTTCGTTGCACTTTTTTAAATATCTTTTAAACGTAGTTTAAGTAACAATTAACGACAACGGAGAAAGATTGGTAGAACTATGTGAAGTAAATGATTTGAAAATTATGAACGGATTCTACAAACACAAAAATATACATAAATACACATGGACTCAAGAGACAAGAAAACTAAGATCCATTATTGACTACATTATCATGAACCACAAAAGCTCCATCAAAGTGAAAGACACCAGAGTGAAAAGAGGGGCAGAGTGTGGAACAGATCACAAACTTGTGGTGGCATGGATGGAATTCCCCTATATCTGGACAAAACAAAAACATACATCGATTGTTACAACGGGAACGACAATAAACGAAAAGAGGCTCAAATTACATCTATTGCAGGAAGAATCAATAAAAGATTTATACAAAAGAAGACTAGACCAAAAACTAGAAGAATTCAGATATGACACGTTAGATGAAATGCATGAACATATAAAAACCTGCCTGATTTCAGCGGCCTTAGAAGCTCTTGGAGAAGACGACCAAAGGAACACCCATCAGAATATCAAATTAAGGGAAGACGCATTGAAATGCATAAAAGAAAAGAAAAAACTACACATAAAATACCTAAACACCAAAAAACAGGAAGACTTAGACCTATATAGAGCGAAAAACAGAGAGGTAAAGAAAAGAGTAACAAATGAAGAGAACGAACGATGGGAACAAGCATGCACAGAGATAGAACGACATATCGGAGGAACGAGAAATTCAGAATCACGGCGAATATTAAAAGCACTTCAACGAAATAAGACAGAGAAAACCCAGATCGGCAAAATTAGTGAAAACGAGTGGCAAGAATACTACGTAGAACTACTTACAGAAAACCGTCCCCAATTTCAGGAAGAGAATATAGAACATGCAGGAAATGGGGCATACGACCAGATAGAAATAAGCCTGGCAGAAGTTAAGAGAGCAATCAAGACATTGAAGAACAAAAAAGCCAAAGGACCCGGAGGAATACCAAACGAACTAATTAAAAACGGAACGGAAAAGTTATTCCGCATGCTACATAGAATGTTCGAAAGAGGACTAAATGGAGAAGAAATACCTGCGGAATGGACACAAGCATACATCACATCCATACATAAGAAAGGAAACAGGAAAAAATGTGAAAACTATAGAGGAATTAGTATAATATCGTCGGTAGGTAGACTTTACGGGAAAATTAGTAAAGAAAAACTAGAAACTGAAATAATAGGAAAAATTGGAGAAGACCAAGCAGGGTTCACAGTAGGAAAATCATGCCTAGATCATACGTACACATTAGAACAACTGATAGAGAAGAAAATGGCAAAAGGTAGACCGGTCCATCTGGCCTTTGTTGATCTAAAAAAAGCATATGACTCAATACCTAGAGTCAAATTATGGGAAGCAATGAATAATCTCGGAATCCGACAAACACTAATAAAAGCAGTTAAAGCACTATACAAAGAAAACAAAGTAGCTATTAAATGTGAAAATAAAGCCTACAATCCATTTAAGACGACAAAAAGACTTCTACAAGGCTGTGCTACGTCCCCTACTCTGTTTAAAATATTCTTGGAAAAGACACTCAAACCATGGAGGAGAAAGTGCGAAGGAATGGGCATACCAGTAAGAGACGAATACCTATACACCTTAAGTTTTACCGACGATCAAGTAGTCATCGCACAAGATGAAGAAGATCTCAGCTTTATGCTCAGAAAACTAGAAGAAGAATATAAAAACAACGGAATGGAAATAAACTTAGAGAAAACCGAATACCTAACAACAGAAAACAAGGATATGAGAAACCTAGAGATAGACGAGGGAAGACAAATAAATGGAACAGATAAATTCAAGTATTTAGGAACCATAATATCGAACCAGGGAACAACAGAAGAAGATATAAACAACAGACTGAGACAAACAAGAAACTGTATAAGACAACTAAACTTAGTGTTGTGGGATAAGAACATTACGATAAAGACAAAAAAGAGAATATATAATACCCTGACAAGAAGTATCCTGACATATGGGTCCGAAAACTGGACAATAAACAAGAGGAATAGAGGTAGAATAAGAGCAGTAGAAATGGAGTTCCTGAGGAGAAGCTGTAGACTTACAAAAAGAGACAGAATTGAAAACGCAGAGATTAAGCGGAGAATGGGAGTGCAATCAGACATAATCGACTATATAGAGGAGAAGAGACTATCCTGGTACGGCCACGTCAGAAGAGCAGACAGAGGACGCTGGATAAACAAAATCACAGAATGGAGCCCGATTGGAAGAAGAAAGAGAGGAAGACCCCGAAGGTCATTCAGAGATGAAATCGACGAGGCTATGGAGAAAAGAACCCTGCGAGATGGAGACTGGAATGACAGGGAAAATTGGAGAAAACGGTTGAGTGAAGGAAGACAGTGAAAACTGTGGAAATCCTTAGTAGTAGTAGTTAAACGTAGTGCGTGGAATGTCGTATTTTAAAGCAGCAGCTTTTTGTGATAATCCACTTTCCCAAACATCATAAATCGCTTTTCTCATATTTTCATCTGTAGTTTTTCCAATACCGGGATTTTTTGGTATTTTCCGTGGCATATTACTATCTGAAACAAAATTATTTTTGATATTTTTTGCAGAAAGACAACGACCACTGCTTTTTACAAATGTATGTAGGAACAGTGGCCACAACTTTTTTTGTCAAAAGCAGTGGCCACTGTTCTTTCATAAGTGTGTGATAACTGTACCAAAAGCTCATTGTTTAGGACGCATAACCTAAAATCTACTACTTTAAAGATAGATCATAATTTGTATCACCTGCAAGTTTTAAATACTATATTGTATACCACAAGACATACAGAACATTTAATATGCATATAATTATTGATTGAAAAGATGTTTAAACTTACCTGTTATTTCTACACAATACACCTCTCAACAGGTTCGTATATAAAATGGTTCTGGAAACGATGGTGCAGGGGTCAAGCTGTATCTATCAAACAACAACAAAATATTTTTATAAGTGGCCAATGTACCTGACTGGCCACTGCTCCAGCCTGTTCCTAACTCTACCACTCTTATATTGCATTTTCTTATTTTTTTTTAATACTTTTCCGTATTGTCTTATAAAGGTGTGTATTGCATTCTCTGTATGTTACCACTTACTTTCATTTACCTTCTTTGTTTTAGCATTATTTTGGTTTTTTTTTTAGACAGCTTACTATGCTCAATTTGTTGTTGCGGGCCTCTGATTTCTTTGACAATATCAAGGATGATTTCCATAAATTGGGGGCTGTCAATTTGGACATGTAATCTTTCATCAATTGTCCTTTGGAAGTGATCTGAGTTTTCTTTTAGACTGTTAATATTGATACCGCTTACTGTTGGTTTTCCGATTAACTTTGTTCTTTCTAGTTGCAGATCTAGATTAATTTTTGCTATGATTAGTCTATGGACGCTTCCTGTTTGAAATTTATTTGTTATATTCATAAGTCTATATATAAAATAGTATACTGATAATTTTAACGTATAAGTAGAATATGTTTAAGAATTTTTGTGGTATTCTTTATGGAAGATATAGAGGTGTAAAATCTTCATATTATGCGTTCTAGAGAGTATTTCAATCTGTGTCCATTGTTTATTAATAGTCGAATATTTCGCCCTTTATTTTCTATTGTTCCAAAACTTGATATAAAAATATTGGGAAACGATTGATTACCACATTTGGTTGTTAATTATTCAAACTTTCAAATTATCCACCACCATTTGTTGGCATAAATCTTTATGTACAGTAAAATATTCAATATTGTTCATTAATGTGTTCTTAATGTACTACAAAAATTTAACTACTTTCAAAGTAACCTTCTTTGACAATGACTTTCAGTTTGTCCATGGCTGGACAAAGAGAATTTTTTGTCTTGAATATACTCTGTAAATATGGAGATATCTTCGGTCCTTTTCCCTTCAGACACAGTATTTCGAAGGTTCTTTGCTTGATAATATGGATTATACAGTTAACAGCATCAGCGTTAGTATTTTATTTACATACTGAAAATGTATCAAGGTATAAGAATGTGGATTATACACAATTTGTTTTGATAACTGTATACTTCTGCTTGTTTGTAACATTCAATGTCTTTTACATTTATGGTAAAATACGAAATAGGAATAAATGGGATTTTTTTTTAAATAATATGAAAGATACACTTGGCTTACAAGAAAATATTTTATGGAGCTTTATCAAGATATTTTTTATTAGCTTGCCAGTAATAGTTAATCAGGTATTACGTCTTACGATTACTACTAGGCTGTATTTATTTTTAAAAACAGACATTTTTCTAGAATTATGCGCATTTACAATAAACATACAGATGCTCTATCTGATTATTGTTGTATGGGAAACTTGTAACATTTTCTCTAAAAAATGTGAAATCCTCACCAATTACACTAAAAAAATCTTTCTTACTAAAATTTGGTATAAAAACATGTTTATGAAAGATAAAAAGATAATTAAGAAATATTTTATAACGATTCATAAGGATATTGTGCGATTCAATCATCTTACTGGAAAATTATTATTTTTATTTTTATTAAATTTCTCTCTACTTCTCCTTAATCAGTTTTCATTAGTATTTATTATTGTGAATAACAAAGACGCTTTGCACGTTTCTTATTATTATCTACTGGTTAAGATGGTCTTGATAATAGTAAGTATTTTTTAATTCAAACAATTTTGCTGTAGAATCAATGCATGATCTTTGATACCTTCTAAAAGCTCTTGTAATTTAGTTGTATGGCTTTGTAGCAAAGCTCTTGTTAATATTTGTAAATTTTTTACACATTTCGTACAGCTTAAAAAGACATAAAACGATAGTTGTTTTTGTTTAGGGATACCAAAATAGGTGGTGCTTTTTGCAGCATTACACCAGAATAGTGAAAACAGCAGGACACATTTGCTGGCTTTCCGTGTTTGAGTTTGTATCATCCCGACTATCTGAAGACGTAGGGCATACAGAAATAACGTTATAGCAGTCCATTGATACCAATTCATACACGGAAAGTTTAAACATGTTGTCGAGGTTAAAGATAAGTATTTAGAAAATGAACATCGCGATTTGCCCAAAGTATTCTACGTACAGTCGTTTGACTGATTTTCAATTCACCAACAATGTTTCTAAAATGTATTCGTACGTATATATATATATATATATATATATATATATATATATATATATATTGTTATGCTATTTAAATTGTATTATATTGCTTATTTAGGAAAAATCCTGTCTATATTTATTAAATGATCTAATCTCCAATTAATCACAATAAATCAGCATTAATTAATTACAATCTTAGGCTATTTAAATTGTACTATTTACCTTTGATCGTGGATTCAAAATATTTTCCAATTGGCTTCCTAATCGGGATAGGTAATATGACCTGAATAAAATACATAGAATTTAAACTGAACTATATGTGAGATGTCCTTTATTTTAATGAAATTTTATATAACAATCAATCCTGTAATATTTGCAATATACTAACTTTAAATATATGAGAAGTTGTTTTCTATCATGGACCCAAATGTTATTTTACATTGATTTTTAATATGTGTTATAACTAAGCTCTTTTTACAAAGCACGTGGTGTTCGTGTGTATTAAGGTATAAAAAAATGCTTATTACAAGCTTAAATTTTTATTTTAAGAAGATCTTTTCGGAATTAAATCATTCCATCATCAGTTAACTAAAAGAGAGAGTAAAAATACCAATATTAAAAAACACAAGTTAAAATTTAAATATATAGAAATAACACGTTGGTTTTTTACTACTTACATAAAAAGTTGTTAAAAAACATTGTATGGCCACTTAAAAAAACTTTCGAAGGACATCCGTATTAAAATATAATCCTCATGGTTTTATCAAGGTAAATGCAATAGACTTAACTTATTGATTATTAAAACTGAAGATGGCACTTTTTAAGTGGCCATACAATGTTTTTTAACAACTTTTTATGTAAGTAGTAAAAAACCAACGTGTTATTTCTATATATTTAAATTTTAACTTGTGTTTTTTAATATTGGTATTTTTACTCTCTCTTTTAGTTAACTGATGATGGAATGATTTAATTCCGAAAAGATCTTCTTAAAATAAAAATTTAAGCTTGTAATAAGCATTTTTTTATACCTTAATACACACGAACACCACGTGCTTTGTATTCAACAGGTATACTAGCCACTCCTGGATATTTCCACTTCATGGTTTGTTCCAGTTTCACTTTTAATTTTAAGCTCTTTTTATAATTCTTTTTTTTTTAAGTGATCGCAAAATTAACTGTCTCTATTATTTATTCAATTTATTTAATTAATAAATGAAAATCACACTCCGGCTCTAATGAAAATTGACTGACCTTTCCTTCTCTGCCGTTGCAATTCTATGGCCACGCCACAACAAAAAAATCCTTTCTCTGCTTCTGCTCCTATTGTGGTCCAGATGACGTACACCTTTCTCCTATCTGTCCTTGTATCTGAAACCCAACAACTCGTGTTAGTCTATCCAGCCTCCTTTTGAGCCAATCTCCGCGCCTGTTTATAACTCCAAATGTTTCCGGCTTCGTCTGCTATTAATATTCTTATACCCTTTGGTTTTCTATCTCTCTGTACCCCGTTCCTCACACTGGTCAGCTTTTACACAGCAAATAAACACACCCGGTAAATTACGTCTTCGGGACTTCAAACAAACACAAATCACAAAGCTCCTTCCTTCTTGGACGACGAAAACTGACTAACCAACCTTTTTTTCTCTCTCCTATCTCATAGCCAAAAAAACCTCCTTGCATTCAAAAATTGACCAATAAAAATCATCCACCTCTGTGACGTATATCGTTACCAACCAACTCTCTCTATAAAACGTCATTCGGGTAATTCCAGAAAACAACCTTCTTTAATTATTCTAACTAAATCTATCTGCTTTACAAATATTTCTTACTAATAGCTACAAACGATACCTGTTTCTCAATTCAATGTCTTTTGTTAATAAACTTTTACCGATATAATCTTTCGGGGAGAAAAACCACCGCAAATCCCGGTCTATTGTTTCAACACTTTCTATATACACTTTTATTCCCTGTAAATCCATTCCACAATAACCGACTTATTTAAATTTCTTATCGATACTATTTGAAAGTCTTGTCTCTGAGGCCTAATGAACAATTCTTCGAACAACTTAAAATACATATTTTGTCTTATACAGGATGTTTGAAAATTCATATGCCCGTGTCTTTAAGAAATATCAATAATTTTAATTTTTATTTAAGTAATAAAATTTGTATATCGGTTTTTTATTGCTTATGGACATTCAAAAGTACAACAATATATATATATATATATATATATATATATATATATATATATATATATATATATAAATACGTTCGAATTATCGGGTAAAGTGGACTGTAATAAAAATCTTTCTTTTTTCTAAATTACTCAATATTTCGCCATTTATTTAAAAGCTTCCTCAGGAGTAAACTAAAACAATTTGAACATTACAAAAAATGGCCTACAAATACATTTTAAAACAGTCACAGAATTTAAAAGATTTCGCAAATAAAAAGTGACATTGAAGTATTTGAAATATTGAATGTCAAGATTAAATTGTCTTAAGCACGTTCGTTACAGCTATACGATAAAAAATTAAAATTATTTCAAATGTAAAAATAAAAATAACAATAAAAGAAAAGTTAGAAGAATAATATTTTTTTGATGAATTATTAAGGTTAGTTGTTATTAAGATGAATGTTGGTTATTTTGAATATTTATAAATTTTGTTCAATATGTTACAATATATGTTGCTTAACTGTCCAATGTCCGTTTTATAATTTAAAGTGTTTTTATTTTTGTTAATGTAATACCTCTCAAGAAATAAACTACTTTTGTAGTTATCAGTCTGTGCCAAAATGTGAGATTCTTTTATTATTACAAAAGTAGATTATTTCTTGAGATGTATTACATTAACAAAAATAAAAACACTTTAAATTATAAAACGGACATTGGACAGTTAAGTAACATATATTGTAACATATTGAACAAAATTTATAAATATTCAAAATAGCCAACATTCATCTTAATAACAACTAACCTTAATAATTCATCAAAGAAATATCATTCTTCTAACTTTTCTTTTATTGTTATTTTTATTTTTACATTTAAAATAATTCGCTGAAAGTGAGACAGAGCTGCAGACGTTACTAAACACAAGTTGTGATACTGGGGAACAGTTTGGTTTAACAGTTAATATAAAGAAAACAAAAACTATGGTTATCAGTAAGAGGGGTAAAGTCATTACAAGGATCCAGATAAAAAATGAAAATTTTGAGCAAGTGGACAAAATAAAATACTTAGGAGTCTGGATGACGGAAGATTTGAATCTGAACTTAGAAATTCGCTCAAGAATAGAGCAATCAAGAGCAGCCTTTTTGAAGATGAGGACATTTCTGAGTAACCAAAGACTCAATCTGCAAACCCGATATCAGATGGTAAAATGTTATATTCTGTCTATTCTTCTTTATGGTGTTGCACAGAATGGGAAAAGACAGAGAACTTTTGACCACCATTAAAAGGCGAAAGACAGCATATTTGGGGTAAATACTTAGAAATGATAAGTACGAGTTGTTGCAGCTGATTATGAAGGGTAAAATCGAAGGCAAAAGGGATCCTGGTAGAAGACAAATATCTTGGCTGAAAAACATTCGCGACTGGACCGGGTTAAATACACAGACGCTCTTAAGAAAAGCAGAAGATAAAGACGAATTTGCCATGGTTATAGCCAACCTTCATTAGTGAAGATGGCACTAAAAGAAAAAGATTCCATTCTTATATACTACGTATTTTTTGCTACAAATAATATTTTTATTTATTAAGTAGTTAAATAAACTCTAAATTCTACCGAGAGTATACAGACTTTATCCATCACAGTGCACACTCAATGATTTATGACTTAAAAATACAATAGACAGATACTAGCAGCCCAATACTGGACAGAAAAATTTTAGTTGGATTTAGACTCGAAAAAGTAAAGTAAGTGTTATTATTGAATTTCTAGTTTCACTTACTCCAGATAGAACCCATTTCTTAAAAGATTCTCAGGTTCCGTTTGAATTAATTTTAAATGGTGGTAGATATTATTTAGTCTAATTTTTGCCAGGTGGCGGATTGCTTGGAGGACCAGATCTTACCAAACATCTATTAAAACTAATCCAAAAAATAATAGAAAAAAACAGAATTCCTCAAGAATGAAGATCAGGCATCCAAATAACTTTTTTTACTTTCTTCAAAAAATGAGACAAATCGGACCCAGACAATTACAGAGGAAATATTTTATTGATGAAACGAAGACCACATTAAAAAACAGACAGAGTCATGTCTACATAAGAAGAAGAAGAAGAAGAATAATTTTTGCCGCTAATGGATCACTTTATCAGCAGCCAAACGCGTGGACTCCACCATTAATCAAACTATGAAATTAGTTTCAGTTATTTGTTAATATCTTTTGAATAATCGGTTATACTAAAACACGTCCGTTCAATAATGTTTCTAAATGTCTTTTTTTGTCTTACAAAATTGTTTCATCATTTCACAACGAACTGAAGCTTTTGTACTACAACATTTACGAGAATCTAAAGAGAAAAAATGTTTTTTTTAAATATACTCTATCAATACGGGGGCATTTTCGGCCCCTTTCCATACAAAAACAATATTTCCAAAGTTTTCTGTTTAATACTATTGACTGGACTGTTCATATCAACAATGTTACTGGAACTTGACAGTTTTCAAATAACACCAAAATATATGAATTTTGAGTATGGAAAAATTATGCTATTTTCATACTTTTTCACGTTTATATTATTTGGTATCTGTTACTTTTACGGTAAACTACGAAATCCTAGTAAATGGGAAACATTCATAGACAACATGAATACTCTTTGTATATCTAGAACACGAAAAAATAGTTTAAACTACAATGTTCGGATTGTTTTTATTAGTTTATCATTAATAATAAGTCATGCGATGAGTCTTAAAATGAACTTTGCGTTTTATTTTCTTTCAATAAAAAACTTTGTTCAAGAATTATACACCCTTATGATTCATATACAGCTGCTGTATTTTTTTGTTGTTATTTGGGAAATTTGTAACATTTTTTCTAAGATATGTGATCACCTAATCAGTCACGCCAAACAAACCTTTCTTACTAATATTTGGCCTAAAAACATATTTTTAAAAGATATAAAGTTGATTAAGAAACATCTAGTGATGCTCCACAAGGAAATTGTACAATTCAACAATCTTACAGATAAATTACTATTCTTCTATATACTTCTGTTCTTTTTGTTTATTATCAATTCATTTGCCTTCTTTTTTGGGTTTGTGGATACTAAAAAAAATGTGCTCTTGGAAAGTAGTTATAATCTTATTAACATATTTTCATTGACAGTAAGTATTAATTTGATTAGTTAATAGGTGCTTTAATATATTTTGCAGAATTTTGAACAGATTCAACATCTGCTCCAGGTTTGTATGCAAGGTTCTTTATAGAGCATTCGTTTAACTGTAGAATCATTTTAGACATCTCTTTGCCTCTTCATTAAATCATCCAATTCAGTCATCCAATATGACGCGCCGTAAGTGGTTAAATGTAGCCGAAATCACGAGCTCATCATGATTCTCGGAAAGTTTGCGGCGCGCAAGAAAATATGTTTCCTAGTTGGTCACTTTACATTGTATTAATAAAATATTATATTTCTTTATAATCCTAAATCTTATAATCTGCTTAAAATCATAAAAATAATGCATTCGATTTTATATAATAAGTTCTCATTCAAATTAATAATGTGTCGACTGAGCGGGTAACCAAAAGTCTAGTGTATATCTAAAGATGTAAAATACTCAAATGATCATCTACAAGATATAAAAACGCTAATAGAAAAGTGTACAGAGTATAACAAGCCTAGCTTTCTTATATTCGTAGAATATGAAAAAGCGTTTGATACTATAGATCATCATAAAATGCTTTGACCGCTAGTCAGCATTGGCTGACTGCCGCATTGACTACCGATATATTGCATTGATTAAAAGTATTTACGAAACTGGTACAGCTTGTGTCTGCCTTCATGAAGATACCAAGAAAACTAAAATTGCCATTTGGATCGCCAACCTTCGAAAGGAGACGGCGCAATGAGAAGAAGATACTCGTTTAATTCCTGTATAACTGTGCATTTTACTTACTTTTACGTACTTTGTGTACCGTTGTTTTGCAAACATCGAGATCACTACTAACTTTACGAACAGAAGGGTGCGCATCTTCTTCAAAAGCAAGTAGAACATCTAATGTTGTAACATAATTTACAGAAGGACGACATGATTTGTGTGCATTTACAACCGTACCAGTTTCTCGAAATTTCTTTTCACTCTTTCTGGATATTTCTGGATATTAATCATTAAATAAATTACACACTTCCATCTGAGCGATTTGTCTTCATACCCAATCATCATGAGTATTTCAATTCTTTGCTTTACACTCACATTCATTTCTACGCAATGAATGTATTTCATAAATATTGTTTCAATATTTAAATATTGAAATTTTGTTTCGTTTCTCTCGTTTAGTTGTTAATCTCTAATGTTAAGTTATCGTAGAGTTTTTATAACATCTATAAAAAAACCCTACAAATTGTTTTTGTAAGTATGAACCCTGTTGGTTTGTTTACTTATATTTTAAAATCTTTTTTATTTGTAGTGAACTGATGATGCTTTTAAAAATAAAAGTGAAACGTATTCGAATAAATCAATAAAGTAGTTGACGACTTCTATCTATCGGTACCTCGGAGGTAAAGGACACTATGTCCATTTTCTTACTTTTTCAGGAGAGCAGTTTTAAAATTTTTTAAATTTGTAATCAGTAAATACTCAAATGTTTCTTATATTTAACCAAGATTAATATATTATTTTTGTGGTGTGTAAAATCGTTTTTCATTCCATGAAGTGTTATATACCTGAGGTTTACCGTTCATTATTTAAAATTTTTTTAAAAATGTGTAGTTGGACATAGTGTTGTTTACCTCTAACAACTTTTTTAAATAATGTGGCATTGCATGTTAAGGTCTTTACGAAATAAACAATACAAACACATTAAACAGCCTATACTATTATTTTATTAGAGGTAAATATTATAATGTTATAATAATTAAGTAAAATTATAGACGACAAGTTTCAAAATTGTTAAAGATGCTCCATATCATCTTCATCTTCTTGTGGGTAATCGTTTGTGGCTACATCGCTATGTGTTAAATTTTGATAAAACGCGTGACAAACTGACGGAACAAAAGGCAGTAGTGCAATTAAATCATTGTACTTTTGTTTTGTGATTGGTAATGGGATTACTGAGACTTGATTTAATTGGGCTGGAAACGTTACTTGCTGTCTTCGATACCTCATGAAGTCCACTTCATACATATTTTGATTATTGAAATCGGTCTTATAAAAGAGCTTTCCAATGTGTTCTTGTTGGACTTGTAGGAAAACACATGTTGACAGTAGAACAGGGTCTTTATTAACATTCTTTTTTCTACTTACAAAATAAGGATTAAGTGACAATTTCTTATCGAACAGCGTTTTGAAGTTTTTGAAATCTGCAAGTTCCATATTGTGCACTGTGTATTTACCTGATGTTTGCCTAACTAGTTGTTGCCAGTTCCATGGTGTTAAAATGGCCAAATTGGAGAGTTTCTTTCTTTTTCTTTCGATTAAAGCATGAACAGTGTCTGTTTCCATATGTGTGTGCCCTTTCAGTAAAAACTTTTGAGTGATCATCTTTATTTGAGGGTACGTACGCAGTATCCAAAAATAGCACATTAGAATACTTATATTTGTATTTTGTCCATAGCAGTTATCGGTCCAAAGAGTGATGTCCTTTACTTGACTACCTGGAATTGTATTGTCAGCCCATTTCAAAATTGACGAGGCAATTTCATTTGCACCTCGGGCCACTTTCGATTCGTCCCACATTATACATTGTACAGAAGAATCACTGGCATCATGTAATGTAAAATTTAATGTCCAAAGCTTCCCTTTTGTAGAAACTAATACAATTGTTTGTTAGTGCTGAAGGCAAACATTTTTGCAAATCACCAGATAGTACTTTGTATTTTGGTATTTTAGTACACTGATTAGTTCATTTTATTAAACCTCCTGGCTAAATTTTTTTCAACAAATTCACTACTACCAAATTAGATATACAAAGTGTGTTTAAAAACATAACCTTGCACACCTTCAATAGCTGATTGTTCACTGTAAAATGGTAGTGCAGTGTATTATTTTTAGATTTGGTAGAATTTAGATCTTTTTTTCTTGATCGAAGAGTAGGTTGGATGTCGATACATGAGAAGATAAATTGCTTTTTAAGGTCTGAAACGTTTTTCTCAGTCCAGTATAAGTTAAAAATTTTTTGTCTTTCATATTCTGGTAATCTTTCAGAGCATTTCATGCGACACATGCAAGGAGGCTTTAACATTTTATGTCTTTGCCTCTTTTACTGAGATACTCTTTCCCACCAGCTATTTTTTGTTTGCGAACATTACCCAATTTTGTTCATTTACTACACGTTTACCTTTTTGTTTGCACTTAGTTATATTTTGTACCTTTCTTTTAACACTTTTCTCTTCTTCTAAAATAACTTCATTATGTTCATTGAAATTGCCTGCATCACTGCTTAGGGATAAATCGTCCTGAAGAAGATTTTTTTTTATTGCCCCACTAATCGTAGGAGTAATAATAGCTTTCTTTTTTACCTTTGTTTTCGCTGATTTACTTATAGGTCTCATATCATTGTCGTCCGATTCTGAGCTTTCACCACTTAGAGGCTCATAGATTTTATCAATATCCGAATTTTCATCTCCAAACAAATTATCATTTTCGTCCACTTCTTTGTTATAACGAATATATTATATCAAACCAGCTAAATATTTTAATTCAAAAATAATGTTAAAAAATAAAAAATTTAGACATGACTTTAAATTATTGTTTAATTTCAAATCGAGAGCTGTCATTCATTTCTCGTAAAGTGTAGCACAAGACTGGATTGAGTTGTGGCATACTAGAATAAATAAAACACACTGGAAAAATTAAAAATTAAATTTAAAATTAATACAAAATGAACAAAATAATAAAAATAATATTTATCTAAACACATTTTTAAACGTTATTTTTTATTTAGATTTAGTGCAATTCCGTTATCTGTGATGGCAACAATGAATTGTTTCACCAACCATTGTCTCCAGTCTGAACCAAAGATATGTAAGAGAGGCTCTCTTATATATCTCTGGTCTGAACACTGGTTTACATTGGAAAAAAAAGTCCACATGGTGTTGTTTACCTCTGACTGGAAGTGGACTTGGTGTTTATTAAAAAGTCGGTAACTTGCCGTAAAATTGTGCAATAATCTAAATTTCGATAAAAATGGACATAGTGTCCTTTACCTCCGGGGTACACACACATATATATATATATATATATATATATATATATATATATATATATATATATATATATATATATATATTAGTGGTATTTCTTGGGCTTAGGTTCATAAAAAAATTGTTTTAATACTAAGACATTTTTATATGTTTTTCGACGTTTCGGCAGGAAATCCATGCCTTTTTTAAGAAGTAATATGGACTAAAAAAACATTTTATCAAAGACATAAGACGGTTTAAAAGAGAAACTTTTGACTTACCAAGCATGTAAAAATTCGGTGCTATTAAGTATACATAAACGTCACAATTAAAATAATATTAAAAGCATAGAATAGACCCACTAAGTCACTACATGTAAAATGTATTTTAAATTTAATAGGTTGTTTATTGATGTTAGTTTATCGTTTAAACAATCAGTTATTTTAACATCATAGGCGTTCTGAGATTATGTTTTTGTGTGTTTTTAAATTAAATTAAATATATCTTGTTTAAATTTTTGACATATTTTTTATCATTTATTGCGTTATTCTTTTTGATTTGTATAGACTTTAGAAGCTCCTTTTCTTCTTGTTATGTTGACTTTTTAGGATCTTGGTTTTGTCAAAATCAAATTTATGTTTCTTTTCCTTTTCATGTTTTGTGAGGGTGGTTGAGTTTTTTTTTGTCATATTTGTGAGAACGTATTCTTGAGTTAAGTAGCTGACTGGTTTGTCCAATATATACTCCATCACAATTCAAGCAGGGAATTTCATAAACAACATGCGATTTTTTTAATAAAGGGGTTTTTGTTTTTAGTCTTGTAAAATTGTTTTTTAAAAGATTGTGCTCTTTATGAGTAACCGTAATGTTTAGACAGAAGATTTGCAATTTGTTCTGATAACCCTTTTATATTGGGGAGAGACATATAGTTTTTCTTCATATAGAGACCAACACGGTAAAGATCTTTTGTCTATCTTTTTTTCTTCTTTTCCCGTGTTTGTTTTGGTTACTTATAATTATTCATATTCTGAGACTTTTTTAAAACTATAGACTTTTCTGCTCCTTTTATTTTGATATATTTGTTATTATTTTTTATGTCTCCTCTCATTTCCATATATTGCGTTTTGTCTGGTCTTCTTTTTAAAAATTTTGGAAAACATCTAAACATTTTTTTGTTCTCGCTAGTATTACCACATCATCCGCGTACGCTATGCACTATTCCCTGCTATTGAAAATAGTCGTTTGTGCTCATATTTATAAAGGTTAAATATATTCATTGATAGCGGATCCCCTTGTTTTAAACTACTATTCACCGTGAACTGTCTTGAAAAGGTTCCTTCTATTGTCACCCTATTTATCCTGTTCCTATATAGCGTCATATAGCGTCCCCCTCATATAGCGTCGCTCGATTTAGGGAGTCATATGCTTGTTTAAAATCGATAAATAGCATATGTAATTATTTTGTAATAATTTTAACATACTTATTTGATTAGTAGTTGTTCTTTCTAGTCAAAAACCTCCCTGGTATTCTCCAATCACATCTGTTCCTAATAATTTGTGCAAGTATTTTATACACCACTTCTAATAGTGTTATAGTTCTATAGTTTTGGTTCCTTGCACGCTTCTTCCTCATCTTCTTGCCAATTCTTATTTCCCTGAAGTTCCTGTTGTTGGTCTGTATTTAATAGATCTTCGATATTCCGCCCATCTGGTTAATCTTTCTGTTCTTTCACCTAAAAGTAAGCCTTTTTTGTTTCTGCAATGCTGTAGATGATTCTTTGTAGTTTCTCTGGATTTATTAATTTCTTGGTAGAAATTCTTTACCTCTTTGTTTATGTAGGCTTCTTCTATGTTTTTCAATTGTTATTCTAGCTGTTCTCTTTCCTTGTTTTTGCAAATTCTTTTCACTTCCCTTCTTCTTGACACATAGTTTTCAATCGCATTTTGGGTATTTTCTTTTTCTCTTTGTAGTTTTGCCCTGTTTCTTCCTGCCAAAGTATTTTTACATTCCTTATCGATCGAGTCTTGCCGTCTTTTTATATGCTCTCTTCCTATACACTTTTCCGTTGCTTCCGACATGGCTGTCTGGATGGTCTACCACTCTTCTTCTATATCCTGTTTGGCTGGAAACTATTTCAGACTCGAGAAGCGAGAAAACAAAATTATTCAACGCGGAGTCAAACTCGGAAAACCACAGAAAGCAGATATAACTCCCGCGGAAAGGGACTGCTTTGGGGCTGATATTGCAACGATCAGTGTATCTTGTATTATATATCTGTAAGTATATTACTAATTTCATGTTTTACTAGGTTATGTTCAAGAAATCTTGGGTTTTTACATGGGAAAAATTAAGATGAACAATCTTTTTGTTGTACGTATCACGAAAGTCTATCAATCTGTGTCCATTATTTTATAATAGTCGAATATTTCCACCTTTATTCTTTAATGTCCAAATATTTAACTAAAAAAATTGGGAGATTGATTATCTTATTTGGTTATAAATTATTCAAACTTCCAAATTATTCAATATCATTTGTTGGCATTATAATCTTTTATACAAAAAAATATTTAATGTATTGTTTATTAATGTTTCCTTAATGTATTACAAAACTTTACTACTATTTTGTAGCAAAGTAACCTTCTTTGAAAACGACTACTTGCTTTTCCATGGTTCGACAGGAAGAATATTTTGTCTTAGATCTACTCTATAAGTACGGAGATATCTTTGGTCCTTTTCCCTTCAGAAACATCACTTCAAAGGTCCTTTGCTTAATAATATGGATTGGACTGTTCTCTGCATCACTTTTATCACATTATTTGAATATGGGAAATATATCAAGATATAATAATGTGGATTTTATAAAAATTTTTTTGATATTTATTTATTTTTGCTCATTTGCAATATTTAATATCTTTTACACTTATTGTAAAATACGAAATATAAATAAATGGAAGAATTTTGTAAACAATATGAAAGATAGATCTGGAGCACAAGAAAATGTTTTAAGTAGCTTCATCAAGATTTTTTTTATTAGCTTGCCAATAATAATAGATCAGGTAATACGTCTTAAGATGACTTATGGGCTGCTGTATTCATTTTCAAGAATGGACTTTATTCACGAATTTTGCGTATTTATAATATATACGCAGATACTTTATCTGATTATTGTTGTATGGGAAATTTGTGACATTTTCTCTAAGAAATGTGAATATCTAATAAACTTCACTAAAAAAATCTTTCTTACTAAATTTTGGTACAAAAACATGTTTATAGAAGATAAAAAGATAATTAAGAAGCATCTGGTGATGCTTCATAAAAATATTGTGCGATTCAATCGCCTTACTGGAAAATTATTATTTTTATTTGTATTGAATTTCGCTGTAGTTGTCATTACTCAGTTTTCATTATTATTTATTTTTGTGAGTAACGAAAACGCTTTGCACTTTGCGAATTATTATCTACTTAGTAAGATAATCTTGATAATAGTAAGTATTTTATTTTAATTATTTCAAAGAATGTTGGTGTAGAATCAATGTAGGACTGACGAACCTTCCTTAAAAGCTCTCGTGATTTGTTTAATAAAAATTTTCTTTTAATATATTGCCGTGACTAGAGTTATCGGAATATACTAAAAAATCTGAAAAACAGAAAAGCAAAAAAAAAGGGGGTTTCGTAGTGGAAGATCGTGTACAGATGCAATATTCGTTATAAAGCAAATTACTGAGAAATCACTAGAGTATATTAGACCAGTATTTCTGTGTTTGATTGACCTAAAGAAAGCGTTTGACAGAGTAAGACTCAAAGATGTAATCAATCTTCTGTATAATAGAGAAGCTCCCCTAAATATTATAAAAACTATCGAAAACAACTACTAAAACAACAAAATGGAAGTCAGAATAGATGACCAACCTACAGAACCTATAGAAATAGGCAGCGGAATAAGACAAGGGGATTCATTTAGCCCCATGCTTTTTAATTTGATCATGGATGAAATCATCAAAAGCGTTAAAAAACGAACAGGATACAGAATGGGAAACAAAGAAATAAAAATACTCTGTTATGCAGAAGACGTAATATTGATAGCCATAGCCCAAGATGAAGATAGTCTACAAAGACTAGTCCACAGATTGACCATAAGAGCAAAATAATTTAATATGACAATCTCAGAAAACTAAAACAATGATAGTCAGCAAAGAACATACCAGATGTAAAATAGAAATTAATGGCATCAGCAATGAACAAGTAATGAAAATAAAATATATGGGAATTACACTGTCTAGCTAAGGAGACGTGGACAAAGAAGTAAGAAATCAAGTACAAAAAGGAGACTGGCAGGATGCAATAATAACACTATATGGCGAACAGACACATTGACACTGAGATGAAGTCAAGAATTTATAAAGCCAGTGTAAGACCAATAATGACATTATCATTATATCAATAAATATCAATATTATTTGCCGATAATATCCGACTGTATTTTAGTCAGTTCTTCCTCTAGTTCGTGGATTTTAGTGTCTTCGTTCATGGATTTGATGTTCCTACATTTATTTTTGTCGAATATTTGCCTCCCTCAGAATCCTTGAGGCGGACCGGTTTCCCGGTGTGGGATTCCGAGTTATTAACTCTACCCACCTAGGGTCCTATTCCGTTTGTTTCATAATTCGACATGTTTCCTGAAGAGGGTTTTTTGGCATTAGAACACCTCGCTTGCCAGACGGGTTGGTGAGTTCTGTATCAGCCGCCCACTCTGAGTCAGACGCTGTTCGTAGCCGTCCACTCTGGATCAGACGCTACTATTTTCCTAGCTTTTGGTCCACGCCGGGTATTTCATTTCCCCGGTACCACCCATATCAGGGATTTCCCTGTCCGCCACCCGGGGACGCGCCCGATGGGGGACTATACCCCACACGGGGTATACTTTTTCCATCGTCAATTTGCCAAGCGTCGGCTTTTGAGAATCTTTGATGCCAATGCCGACCATTGGCGTGGAAATTAAGAAAAGGGATCAGTTATCAAACGCATATTTCAAGAAAAATCATATAATTTTTATTAATTTTTACATAATTATATTCAGGAATATTTCTCAATTTTTGGACAGAAATTGTTTAAACATTTTTTTAAACAAATTCAAAATATCACCTTTTGTGCTCCAAAAAATATTTTTTAGGTTTTTGGGTGACTCTAAATAAGATCTATGTCATTTTTCTCAAAAGTTAATAGTTTTGGAGATATAGGCGATTTAAAATCCGAAAAATGCGATACCTAATATGCATTTTCGAGGCTTGAAAAATATGTAAATGAGTATTTTTGAGATTCAAGAGTATCTAAACTGAAGTATCAACATTGATTTTGGTGAGAAATCGGAGCAATATTTTCCGTAGCAGAAAAAGGTGATCTTTTGAATTTGAATTGTTTCCGGCAAAAATGTCCGGCACCCTTCAACCTTCGATTTGTTTAAACGGGGCATTTTTGAATAGGACTCTTCAAAGGACAGAATCAGTTTTTTTTCAAATCGGAGCGGGCTCACAACATCGAATAAATAACAAATTAATTCTTTCACACATAACCCCACATAACAAAGTTTTATGTCAAAATTCGCACTTTTACTTTTTTCATTAATTGAAGAGCTTATTTCCAAAGTGTCTTAAATCCAAAATTTCGATTTTTTTAATTGTCTTTTTTTAAACTTTATAGATTTCTTCAAGTCTAGAATAAAGTTATATGTACCAAAACAACTTCTTATTTACCATTTTAAAAGTGCATATGAAAATTGTAAAATTGTATAATTTGTATGTTAAATTTGTATGAAAATCTGTAATTTCATGGATTTCATTATATGGATGTAAGACACTTTGGAAATAAGCTCTTCAATTGTAGTCAGGATTCTAAAACAGACAGTTGGCTGTCCCGAGATGCATCTTTAGACAGCCAATTGTAGATTTAGGATCGAGATTACAAATAATACTGAAAAACTAAAATTGCGAATTTTGTCATGAAATTTGGTATGTGCGGTTACAATAAGTGGAACAACTTTTCCAAATAAGTTTTTCCGATTTCTCTAACGCGAAGCAAAATATCGAAAATTTACCCTGTTTGTGGATTCGCAGTAAGCCGCGTTTAAAATTTAAATTTCAGATGACTATCTTAAAAAAATGTGCACTATCAACATGTATGACTGTGCAAAATGTCAAATCTGTATGTATTTTAGTAGCTGATATATAGAGGTGTCTTCATCTTAAATGCGACACACTGTATAATAATGAATACTAGTGTTCAAGATGCATCGCGATAGCTGTAAAGAAATTAATTAGAAGGACTGAAAAGAATCGTCAGAGTCTTCTGAAGTCGAATCGTTCCCAGGTTGGATAACTATTGGTGCTATTGCCGGTAAAACAGGATATTCGTTTTCTATTTTTACAACATGAGCTTGGCAATTTTTCCACACATCGCCATTAATGCCACTAATTATTTCTCGAATATTCTCAATGGCCATTGCGCTTAATGTTGGTGACTGATTATATTTTCGCAATCGTTTTTTTACGGTAACCGAAACCATTTCAATTGGATTAAAAATGCAATAGTATGAGGGTAATCGCAAAAGAGTATGGCCGTGCCTGCTGCAAATGGTGTCAATAACGTATTCGTTTTTAAAATTCCGACTTTTGATCATTCTAATTAATTCTTTCTTTACTGGAATCTTTTTAGGAACAGTGATGTTTTTAAGTTGCATAAATTTTAAAATTTCGTCCTTTTTCGTTTTATTATTAGGTATTTTATTTAATATGCGGGAATGATCCGACGCATTATCCATAACAATCACTGAATTCGGCGGAATATATAATTATATTCAGAGAAATCTCTTAATTTTTCACGGATCAGTTCTAAAGTAGGCACTCTATTCTCTTTGTAAAAATTGTAAACTGTTCGCTGAATAACGTCTTTTGCAGCAGTGTCAATCCTATCCAATTTTTTATTTGGTCGCTTTCGTTTTAAGGAATGATCTGTAACTGTGCCTAATTTAATAATTGTATATATTGTCTTATACCCGATTTTTTTAATACATGAATTCTCGAAACAATTGCATTATCAATTGTAAACTGTTCGCTGAATAACGTCTTCTGCAGCAGTGTCAATCCTACCCAATTTTTTATTTGGTCGCTTTCGTTTTAAGGAATGATCTGTAACTGTGCCTAATTTAATAATTGTATATATCGTCTTATACCCGAATTTTTTAATACATGAATTTTCGAAACAATTGCATTATCAGCTATCCCAATATTTTCTTTTTTCAAACACTCATACATATTTAAAACTATTCTTTGGGATTGTACGTGCAAATCTTTATTTTTTAATTCGGAGCTGTCATTAACATAATTGTCATTATTTATTGAAAACAGAAGTTGATGCATCTTAAAAAATGCCATCCTAGAAAAATATAATATTACTTATAACTTATATTACTTATACCTTATAATAAGCCTCCGCCTCTGCAAAAGGAAATATTTTAGGGTGTCACATAGCCAGACAAACAGGTGTTCATTAGAATTTACGGCTTTGCGCTTCGCTGTTGCCATCATGCATGAGTTTAAAATTAGTGAATATAACCTTAATACCATTATTAATATATCTGCAATTTTTCATGTTTCCAGGTAAGGTACAAAATCAATGAAATTTGGAAAAAAATAATACAATTCTTGAAACCGTTTTTGAGAACTTGGATTCTTAAAAGTTGTCTGATTTCTTAAAAGTCGATCATTATATCTATAAAAGTATTACCGCTAAATTCACCAACAGGGCAACGTCGAACGTTCAAATTCTCTCCAGACTACAATGTTGCCAATATTCGAAAATTACTTAGAATATAAGTAATATATACAAAGTTCACGGTTGCTTTAATTCATTAGTGAAGAGTCCATGGAAATATTAGTACCTAGTTAATTAATTTATATATATATTTTTTGAGAATATGTTCATATTATTTTTTAAGAGTGTCGTTCGTTGACTAGCAATTGAATAATAACGAATAGAGAATAGAGAATATTTTTTAAATATAACCTTAGGAATTTTAGGAAATATGTCTGACAACCTTGATTTGAAAGGCGGTCTCTTTGATACCAGAATGAGACATGTTTATGTTGGAAAATTATTAGTGGATGTACTATAATTGATACGCTTCATTATTAATTAAAAAACAATAACAATGGTTTATGCAAATAATCTCATGGGAATATCGAGTTTTTCGATTTGTCTAATTATAATCGCCAATATTCGTCACAGTTGGGCACACGGATAGGATAGAAGAAGAAGTAATTTCATATCAGACTACGCCTTAACAAAACTACCAACTTACATAATCATTCATTAATCTCTAATTTTCCATAATGGATTTTATTGAAAGCCAGTTATTTAATATTTTTACAAGTACAAATGTGTTTTTTATGTATTATTTTATTACCATTACTGAACATTTTGGTCACGCTTCTCGGATTACGACTCTGCCTTTACATGGCAGAGATCACAGAAAGTTACATCTTAAATTTACTCTATAGATATGGAAGTATTTTTGGCCCTTTTCCCTACAAAGACAGTATCTCCAAAGTTCTCTGTGTGACACTATGGATTACACTATTAACAAAAAATCTTTACTTGCAATATCACGATTTAAGAGATCTGCCGACAGTTAATACGGATTATGGAAAAACTTGTTTGATATTTGCTTACTTTATCACGCTTACAATGTTTCATATTTGTTATATATCTGGTAAAATACGATGGAAGACTAACTGGGAAAAGTTTATAAACAACATGAATGACCTTAGCAGATCTGGAACGCGACAGACTATTTTAAACTGTCGTATCCAGATCTTTCTTATTAGCGTGCCATTAATAGCATATCATGTAACACGTTTAATTACGGCTTATAGCATTCCTTTAGCTCTGGAAAAAAGGATTGTCTATGAATTCAGCGCATTTAACTTAAACATGCAGTTATTTTATTTGATAGTTTTTGTCTGGAATACTTGTAATGTATTCTCCAATAGATGTGATTACCTGATTGGTTTAACCAAAGAAACCTTTTTTACTAAAATTTGGTCTACAAATACATTCTTAAAAGATATACAGTTGACTAAGAAATATTTGGTGATGCTTCATAAGGAGATTGTGCGATTCAACAGACTTACTGAGGAAGTTTTATTTTGGTTTATGATCCTCTTTGCTCTATTTCTCTTAAATAAATTTTCGTTAGCGTTTATTTTTGTGGCATATCAAAAAGATACGCACTTTATCGAAGGCTATCAACTTATTAACATAATATTGACGATAGTAAGTATTTTTGAACTTAAACAATTTTTCTATCCAGTTATTCACACCAACAATAACAATATGCACATAATTTTAAATATTTTTGTACAACTGTATGTGTTTTAAAAAGTTGTTTACAATTTTAGCAGTCCAAAGCATGACGTAAATCTCTGGGCATAGCCCAACAATATAGTGGAGAGGATTACTCACTCGCTCAAATAAAATTAATTCCGTTGTGATTTCTCTGTAGGTACCTTTGTCATTCTGTGATTGTCCCTCTTTCCCAGGTTTCTTTTCCTGCTTATATGTAGGCTTTAAAGCCCGTTTTTTTTCAATATTAGCCTCCTAAATTGTTTAAATTATCGCACCATCTTGTTCTTGGTCTGCCAATACTTCTTCATACATTTGGTGACTTATCTCATGCTATTCGTGCTATCATATCCTCTGCCATTCTACTAATATGTTTGTTTCACTCCTGTTTCCGTTTTATCACCTATGTATATATAACATACTTTTCCCTGATATTCGTCGAAGTATTTTCATCTCTGTTGTTTCTAGTAGCCGTCTCGTTTTAGATGTCAGGTCTTGTCTCCGTCGTTTATGTTAATATAGGTCTAATTGCTGCTTTTAATTTAAATATATCTAAAACCCAGATGATGACAAATCTTGTAGTCAGCGAAGATATATGCGTAGGAACAAGATCCATAGACCAGGTAATGGCCTATAAATACCTAGGTCATGAGATTCGCATAGGAAAAGATAACCAAACCGTTGAGCTTCTCCGTCGTATAAGACTGACTTGGGCAGCCTTCGGCAAGCTGAACCATATTTTCAAATCGTCTGATATACCAATATGCCTTAAAAGAAAAACGTTTAATCAGTGTGTTTTGCCAGTGTTAACTTACGGTGCCGAAACGTTGACCATGACAAGGAGAACAGTTCAAAAGATCCGTGTGTGTCAAAGGGCGATGGAGCGTGCTATGTTGGGCGTTTCACTACGAGACAAGATCCCAAATCGCCAGCTACGACAAAGAACAGGAGTGGCTGATGCAGTAGAGTGCAATTTACCACTTGGTAAATCATTTATATATATCAAAAATAGCAGAGGTCCCAAAACTTATCCTTATGGTACTCCGGTTGAAATTAATAGTTGATAAAATGCAACAATTTGAGCACTTTTTCTGCTATTCACGTTCTTTAAAGGAAAACAAATGCTGTAATAACCATTACAAATATAAAAACGATAACCTTCTATACACATTCCATAAAAAAATTTATTTGATGTTAGCCACACAAGGCACTTCTGCACTTATAACATTTATTAGTTGTCATTTGTTTCTTTGCTGTAGGGCACAAACTACAGTAAGTCCGTTTTCCTTTTCGTTGAAGACCTCGGCGGTCTTCAGCAGCAGGCGTTAAATTCAAAAGCAAAGAGAGTCTCGTTGAGACTTCATGATCAATTTGGTACTGTTTGGAGCCTTATTTGTTGCCATGGCTTCGTTAATTGTTCATGAAGTTTCAGCATAAAATTGAATCTGGGTAATGGCTCCTGTTTGTTTTTAGTTGCATTTTGATGTTAGATTACACAAGCGTTTATTCCTGCAATATTCATCATATTGTAAAATTTTCATAGCAGCCATATTCTAGTCTTCCTATTATTACAGCAAATGTTCTGAGACATTTGGTCAAACGTATCTACAGCCCCTTTAGTTGAATTATACGTATTAATTATTGCCGTTTTTGTGCCTTTTTATTGGCTAAGAAAAAAAAATATAAAACAGACCATTTAAACACTACTACAAAGGTACCTGCCATAAAAAATCAGCCAAAAAGTATTACAAAAAGCATGAAATATCTAATAATATATATTAAAAGGTAATATATTTTACCCAAAAACATTTTGAAATATAAAAATCAAACTTTAATTTGTCAAAATTAATTAGAAAGTACCAAAATTGCAAGATTTGAAAGATTGGTATTTATTAATATTTGTAAAATATTTGTCAACAACCAAAATTCAAAGAACAAATTTAAAATTTTTACTGAGTGTGAAGATCAGAAAAATTGCGCTCAACTTCTTTTAATAAGCGTTTCCAGTGTAAGTTTTCTAATTCTTCATACATGTGTATGTATTTTATGTTTTATTCTTTTGTAAAATTCGTACTCTTGTTGACATGAGAATAAAATAAATAGAAGAAATGAAACATTTATCAAAGGCTAAATATTTTAAATCTCATATAGGGAAAACCAGCTACCGAAGCCTTTTCGTCTTCATCTAAATCATTATAAGCAATTCTGCTTGTTTATTGACGGATTAGTACCTCTGTGGAAGGTTGTCACTCCATTTTTTACGCGGTCGTCCGATACTTCTTCGGCCGATTGGAGACATCTCTTGCTATTGTGACGACACAGGTGTCCTTCATTCTGCTTATATGTGGTCATTTCATTCTTTTTTTCTATTTTGTGTCCATTCATTTATGTACTGTACGTTACATTTTCTTCTAATGTCTTTACTTCTCTTTCGATCTCTCAGCGTATTTCCTGTAATTCTTCTCAGTACTCTCATCTCTACCGTTTCCAGTAGTCTTTGCGTTGTGGCTGTATCAGGTCTTGTTTCTGAAGCATATGTCATTATTGGTCTTACACTGGCTTTATAATTTCTTGACTTCATCTCAGTGTTAATGTCTGTTTCTTCATATACTGTTATGCCAGTTTATTTGCTTTGTGTACTTGATCTCTCACTTCTTTGTCCAGGTCTCCATAACTAGACAGTGTAATTCCCAGGTATTTTATTTTCATTCCTTGTTCAATACTCATACCATCAATTTCTATTTTACATCTGGTTGGTTCTTTGCTGACGACTATTGTTTTAGTTTTCTGAGTTAAGATTGTCATATTAAATTCTTTTGCTCTTATGTTAAATCTGTGGACCAGTCTTTGTAGACTTCCTTCATGTTAGGCTCTCAATATTGCGTCATTTGCGTAACTTATAATTTTTTTAATTAATGTTGTTAATTTTTCTGTCCTTGCTGCTCCACAGTATTTCAGTAATTCGTTTGGTATCCCGTCTTAATCTGCTGTTTTTTTGTTCTTCGGCTTTTCAACTATTTTTCGAACTTTCTGTACATTTAAGTTCTTCATTTGTGGTAATTTCTGGTGTTTCCGGTTCTAGCGTCTTTTGTTCTCCCTCTGCATAGAGCTTTTTTAGGTAGTCAATCCGTGTTTTGGTTCTATTAGTTCCTTTACCTCCGTTCTTTGATCTCGTATGAAGCGACATATTTCCTCTTGCAGACCGTAAAAATCATTTTCCATTTATTTTGAAAAGCGTTTCCAGTGATCATTTTTTATTTTGCTTACAAGTGCATGTGTTTCGTTTCTAATTGTCTTGTGATTATGGTATGCCTCTTGTGGTTTGGTTGACATGTATTTCAGTTAAGCCTTTGCTTTTCTTTACATTTTTTCTATACTTTTCTACAAAACCATGGAGTTCTTCGCATTGGGAATGATTTATTTGTATTTATATTTCTTTCATCAAGAACTTCCTTAGCCGACGCTAACATATTGGACTTAATTTTTGCCCAGCTTTCTTTGGATTCATCATTTTCTGTGATATAAGTGTTTCTGTTTTTTTCGGTGATTCTTTTTTGGAATAGGTATCTTGTGGAATCATCCTGCAAGCTTTCGACTGTTATCTTTGTGGTGTATTCTGGTGTTTTGTGATCATATATATTTGTTTTTTTATTCGCATTTTGCACAATACCAATTTACGATTGCTTCCTATTTCTGCTGATGATCGTGGTCTTACATCTAAAATTTGAGATGGTTGTAACTCTTTATTCGATAGAAAATAGTCTATCATAGATCTTTGTTGTCTACTGTTTTAAAAAGTGTATTTGTATTGTTCTTGCGAAGTATATGTTTCGTTTTCCATAAATTCGTTGTCCTCTTTCCCGCGTTAGTCGTCGTAATGAAATCATTCATGTTCCGAGGCATAATCCTGTTTCTATGAGCTGTGTGGTTTTCAAGTCTATCAGTAGGGTGTTAACCTGTCTGTAGACCCCCTACTCCTTTATCCGGGCTTGAGACCGGCAACAGTTCTTTCGATATACTCGATCCACCTAACAAAACTGCAGCCGAAGCCTTTTAGAAGGCATAATAGGGATGTTGTAGGAAAACAAAATATCTACATATTATGTAGTTTTTTTTTCTATATGACTCTCTAGTATCATTTTGTTTGAATGTGCGACATCCTTTACATTTTATTTTCTTATCATTTGTCTTTCCTCGCCAACCAACCAACCGACTACACCATTAACAAAACTACTAAATTAATAGCATTTTTCCATATCCATATTTCATAAACCTACCCATACTGACACGACTATTCACAATTCATCATCCCATCCCACACAACATAAATTGGCAGCCTATCATAGTATGTTACATAGATTAACAGAAATTCCGATGTCAAAAATACAGTTTTGAGACAGAATTAAATATCATTAAGCAAATAGCAGTAAACAATGGATACAACGAACAAACAATTAATAAAATGTTAAATCAAAAACTACACAAGAAAGCCCTGAACTTAGTATTTCCACCACCAGAGAAAAAATCCAGTACCTTCTGCTCGATTACATATACAGGCAAAATATCAACAAAAATAGCCAAACACATAAAAAAGAAAGGAATAATACCAGATTTCAAAACAAATAACAACCTAGGCAAATATATTAAAAACAACAAGAGCCAAAATAAAAAACACATACACAGTGGTGTGTACAAACTTAAATGTGGCGACTGCCCAAAAACTTACATCGGTCAAACTGGTAGAAATTTTAAAAAACGAATAGCAGAACATAAAAGGGCTTTCAATAATAGAAAAACAGATTCTACATACGCACTTCACCTTCTAGATCATAGTCAATCTTTTAATGACGAATTTAAAATTCTTCACATTCAAAATAAAGGCCTTAAGCTATCTTTGGTAGAATCTATGGAAATTAACAAATTAAAAAACACAGATATAATTCTGAATGACCAACTTGAGACAAACAGTTCTCCCCTCCTTAACCTGTTCCATAAGAGACTGTAAAGTGTAAACGCATGCCAAAAACAGATCACTTGAGAAAGGCAATCAGCCGAAACAGCTGTAGCGATAAGAGTTTAAAATAAATTTTGTGGAAGTTTTGAAAACAAAGTTGTCAGTGTTTTATTGTTACATAATAGCATTTTGTTAAAGTTCTCGTTTCTACGATAGTCTGTTATAAATATATGAATTCAGTATTTTGTAAATGAGTTTTTAATGTTAGACTGAACTTGATTATCATTTTCCAACAAAAAGTTACATTGATTACTTGTCGTTAGACATGGTTTTGAAGAATGAGGTGTTTGCCTTAAATATACTATACCAATATGGAGGAATTTTTGGCCCATTTCCTTACAAAAACCATATTTCCAAAATTATTTGTATACTATTATGGTTATCAATGTACATAACATCACAGACAATGCAATATTTTAACTATAAAAAGATTCCAATATATACAAATATGGATTATGGAAAAATTTGGTTTGTCGTTGAATACTTCTTCGTGCTCGCAATATTTAATATCTGTTACTTTTATGGCAAACTACAATACAAAAGTAATTGGCAAAGGTTTATAAATAACATGAACGAACTAGATAGATCTAAACCACGAACAAGTGTGTTAATCTGCTATGTTCAGTTATGCTTTATAAGCGTAGTATTAATAGTTTTCCATGTAGTACGTCTTTTAATGACTTACGAAATTTCTTTTAATTCGAAAAAAAACTTCATTCATGAATTCTGTGTAATTACTCTATGTATGCAGATATTGTATCTAATCGTTGTTGTACGAGAAGCTTGTAAACTCTTCTGCAAGAGATGTGACTATATGATCAATTTTATCAAAAATACTTTTTCTACAAAAATTTTTTTTCAACGTGTATTTGTAGAAGACATGAAGTTTATTAAGAAATATCTAACGATGCATCATAAGGAAATTGTGCGATTTAACAGACTCACTGCGAAAGTATTATTTTTTCATATACTCATTTTTGTTCTAGCGATCATAAATCAATTTTCATTTATGTTTGTTTTTGTCAGTAATCGAAACGGTGGACACGCCATCAATGCTTACCAACTAAGTAACACTGTTTTGACGATAGTAAGTATTTTTTAAACTAGTTAAAACAAGTTATTTGGTAGGATAGTATTATAATAAGAATTTCCAGCTGAAAGTAGTACCTTAGGTTTAAATAATAACTTTCGAGAATTCAGCTCAACTTTTTGTTCAACTGCCGTTTTCGGTCTGAAAGGTTGCAATCGATATTACGCGTATCTTCGATACTGGTGCTCTAAACAGACGGTTATTGGTGGTGTTAAGAATTTGCAAAGATTTGTTAACCTTAAATGTCTTTTCCTTCATCTACTTCTTCTTCTTCATCTTCTCTTACTTCGTTGTTGATTGTAGAGGGAACATTCACATAGTATGTGCATTATTGTTAGTGTCGTACTAGTTTTACATCGCGGCGGTTCGCACTTTTTAATTAAGTAATCATGCGTTAACCTAGTATGTCCGAGTCTGAGGCGCGTTAGTATTATTTCTTGGCTTCTTGACGTAGGTAACACATTCCATGTCTCTATGCTAAGTTTCACTTGTTTTAATTTTAAATTCGACACATTCCATTTATTTTTCCACGCACTTAAGATTAATTTTTTTATATAAGCTTTTATATCCGTTGATACCGATGTGATTCGATTTCGGAAACGTCACTCACTATCGCGTCTTTGCAAAGACGGGTTTTTTGGATACAGTTATACAGTCGGATGCTTTGTATGGCACTAAGTAAGTCTGACTAGGGTCAAACAGCAAGAGCAAAAATTGGTAACGAGCTCACTGAAAGTGTGCAGGTCAAAAGAGGTGTCCGTCAGGGGTGTAAATTATCCCCACTCCTATTCAATATTTATTCCGAAGAAATATTTAACAAATGTATGGAAAATTCAAATGAGGGCATAAAAATAAACGGCGAGTTAACGAACAATATAAGATATGCCGACGACACGGTGATCCTTGCCAGTACTATAGACGAATTACAGCAGGTAATGGAAAAAGTTTATTCAGTTAGTGAGGAATACGGCCTGAGCCTCAACTTCAAGAAGACAAAGTGGATGCTGATAAGCAGGAAGCAACAGCCTGCTCGACAGTTACGGATAAGTAACATACTAATTGACCATGTAGAATCTTATGTGTACCTTGGCACCAACGTAAATGCAAATTGGAACAGGCCACAGAAATTAAGGCAAGAATAGAACGAGCTAGAGCCGCATTTAGCAATATGAAAAAGATCCTCATAAGCAGGGATTTGTCTCTTCCCCTAAAACTACGTCTAGTTAAATGCTACATTTTTCCGATCTTACTGTATGGTGTGGAGGCCTAAGCGCTGACGGAGACGCTCACCAGAAAACTAGAAGCATTCGAAATGTGGGTGTACCGACGCATTCTTCGTATATCCTGGACCGAACATGTCACCAACATAGAGGTAATCCAAAGAATCGGAAAGGAGAAAGAAATCGTGAATACAATTAAACAAAGAAAGCTTGAATATCTAGGCCACATATTGAGACATGATAAGTACCGTCTATTGCAATTGATTGTCCAGGGAAAAATAGACAGTAAGCGAGGGCCAGGCAGGAGAAGACACTCGTGACTCCAAAATCTGAACAAGTGGTTCGGGCTCACATCGGTCGAACTATTCAAAAGCGCCGCAAACAAGATCAGAATTGCCTTGTTAATAGCCAACGTTCGCAACGGACAGGGCACTTGAAGAAGAAGAAGTAAGTCTGTTAAGATAATATATTTGCAGTTTGTTGTCAGATTGATTAGTTCTATGGCGCGATAGAGAGCATACAGTACAGCGGTATAGATAGTACTAACATTAGATAGTTTGAATTTAAGGACCTTCTATGGAGTAACTACAGACGCTCCCACAACTTCGGATGATTTTGAACCATCAGTGAATATCTGGGTATGATTTTTATAACGACTAAGACTTTTTCTAAAATGGCAAATGATTAAATCATGATTAGTGAAGGTTTGGTCAAATGACGTAAGTTCAAAGTTATATGATGGTATGTTTTGAATCCAAGGTGGATTATGGTCATATGTGAATCGAAGACATTTAGGTATGACAATATCAAACAGATGCAAATGGTCTTTTATTCTTTTATAGAAAGGTTTAATAGAACGGTAATTTGCATTGAGGTTTGGGAAATTATCAGTAACAGTATTTCTATAGACAGGATTTTTTGCATGATCCATGCACCTTGTATGATCTGTTCTTCTCACATGTCCATACCAAATTAAACGTTTTTCTTCGATGTAGCTGAGTATGTCTTATTCTACTGTCATTCTTCGTTTTATCTCCTTATTTCTAATGCGATCCATTTTTGTCACTCTGCAGCTTCTTCTCATGAACTCCATTTCAGTTGCTGTGATTTTGGACCTGTTTCGTTTATTTATTACCCAATTCTCTGTTCCATAGGTCATTATACTGCGTACCAAGGTCTTTTAAATTCTCTTCTTTGTATTCCTGGTAATCTGTCTATCCCACAGTACCTTGTTCATTTGTTTAATACATATTCTTGTCTGTGCTAATCTGCTGGTTATCTCTTGCTCGGTGGTTCCATTTTTTGAGAGTATGAATCCTAAATATTTGAATTTGTCAGTGCCGTTAATTTTCCTATTATCGTCCATTTCCAAATTTCTCACTGGTTCTTGCCCTGTTGTTAAATATTCGGTCTTTTCAAGATTTATTTCCAGTCCATTTTTTGTGTATTAATTTTCTAATTTTCGGAGCATATAGCACAGATCTTCTTCATCTTGAGCGGTTACCACTTGGTCATCTGCAAAGCTTAATGTGTACAAGAAGTTGTCCCGGATTGGTATTCCCATCCCTTCACATTTCCTTTTCCATGGTTTTAATATTTGTTCAAGGAATATCTTTAATAGTGGCAGAGATGTAGAGCATCCCCGCAATAAGCCTTTTGTGGTCTTAAATTCGTTGGAGTATTTATTGCCGGTTTTAACTCTTACCTTGTTGTTGTTGTAAAGGTTTTTTACGTCTTCTATTAACCTCTGAGTTATTCTGATTTCCTTCATCGAGTTCCTAAGTTGTTTTCTGGGGACCGTGTCATATGCCTTTTTTTAAATCTATAAATGCCGTGTGTACTGGTCTATTTTTTGCCATTTTTTTTTTTCGATTAATTGTTGGAGTGTATATATGTGGTCTACGCAAGATCTTCCTGCCGTGAACCCCGCCTGATCTTCTCCGATTTTATTTGAGATAGATTTTTCCAGTTTTTCTTTCAGTATTTTTCCATATATCCTGCCCATACATGCTATCACACTGATGTCTCTGTAGTTCCCGCATTTCTTCTTATCTCGCTTTTTATGTATCGAGGTTATATATGATTTGGACCACTCATCTGGTATTTCGTTCAGGTTTATATTTCGTGTATATTTCTATGTAGTTTGTCCATTCCGTACTTAATTAGTTCATTAACGATTCCTCCTGGTCCCCCTGATTTTTTGTTCTTTAAAGTCTTTATGGCATTCTTCATTCTGATTTTGTTTTTGTTCCTGTTCTGTGTCTGTCTCTATGAAATCTGGGCGGTTTTCTGTTAGTAGTTCTTTATAGTAGTCTTCCCACTCTTTTTCTGATATGTATTGTATTTGGACCTTTTCGTTGTTATTCTTTTTTAAAGATTTCAGTATTTTCCAGGATTCAGAATTCCTTATTCCTCCTATGTATTGTTCAATTTGTGTTTCTTCCCATTCTTCATTCTTTTCGTTTGCCCTTCTTCGTTTCACTTCACTGTTTTTCTCTTTGTACTTCTGTGTGTCTTCTGGGGATTGGGTGCTCATATTTTTCATATATAGAATTTTCTTCTCCTCAATACATTTTTTGGTTTCTTTGTTTATTTTTACTTTGTGTTGGGTATTTCTTTTCTCAAGTTTCCCCAAAGCTACTAATGCCGCCTTTTTTATGCTGTGTTTGACGTGCTCGTACGTTTCTTTTACGTTTCTGAAACCGAAATCCTGTAACTTCTGGTCTAGTCTTCTCTGGTATAGGTCCCTTATGGATTCCGCTTGAAGTAAATTTATGTTGAACTTCATTTCTTTTTCTTTCTGTTCATTTTCTACTTGGTCTTCTTTGTATTCGTGATCGTACAATAGTTCTATATATAATTAGTACTCCTGTCTGAACCCCAATTTTTGTGTGCCACAATTTTTAGTAAATTTAATCTTCTGTAACATTTACATGTTAGATTATTGTAATGTTCTTTCCAATTCAACTTTCTGTCAAAATTATCTCCTAGCAATTTTAGCGAATCTTTTTGTCTTAGTGATTGGTTGTATAGATATAATGATATTGGTGTACTGACTTTGTTTTTAGGAAATATTATATATTTAGGTTTAGTTGTTGAAAAGATCAACCCAGTTTCCTGCGAGCATTTTTCAATGTCTAATAAGAAACTATGTGCAAGTTGTGAGAGGTAGTTTAAGTTTTTGCTTTGACCAAATATTACGAGATCGTCAGCATATAAGCGGCCTCAAGTTATCATTTACTCTAACTTGCATATACCTATTATATAAGAAGTTTTTTATGAATGCAAGGCAGTGTCCTTTAGTTTATAAATCGTACAGTAATCTGATGATACGGTGTCGCCAAGCTGTATCAAAGTCTTTTTTAATGTCGAAAATGATTGTATGTTTTTAAATATAAAATGACAATAAATTATATTTAACAAGCCAGAAGCAAATAGCTTCAGAACAAATCGTTTCATTCAAAATCGTTTACTAAGGCCATTTCTATACAAACATTAATATTAAAATAAATATTATGTATTATGGAAATTATAAAGGTGATTTCAATGTATAACAGAGTTTTACTATCATTTTAAGCACAAGTTGGGTTGACTATTTTCCGTGACATGGAATTAAAAAAAGAAATGTTTTTCTTGAATCTGATCTATGACTACGGGACCATTTTTAGTCCTTTTCCCTACAAAAACAATACTTCCAAAATTCTTGGCATGATATTATGGATTGCACTGTACACATCATTTTTATACTTGCAGTTGAATGATTTCAAAACCTATCCAACGCTAACAAATATGGATTATGGGAAATTTTTTTTAGCAGTAGTCTACTTTTTGGTATTTATACCTTTTATCACCTGCTATACTTATGGTAAAATACGAAATAAGAGCTTATGGGAAAAATTTATAAAAAACATGAACAAACTTAGTACATCTGAAAAAAAAAATAATGTTTTATGTTACAGTATCCAGGTGTTTTTCATTATCTTGCCATCACTAATCAGTCAGACAGCACGTTTTTTATTGACCTTTGTAATGTATTTTATCTCAAAGAAAGACTTCGTTCATGAATTCTGCTTGGTTAGTATACATATACAAGTATGGTTTATGCTTCTTATTATATGGGAAATTTGTAGGATCTTCTCCAATAGGTGTGATTATCTAATTGATTTTACCAAAAATACATTTTCTAATAAAATTGGACATAGAAACACATGCTCAGAAGAAATAGATTGGATTAAGAAATATCGCACCTTGAAAACCATAGGGCAGTAACTGCAAAAATCATAATGTTGAGTTATGAGCGTTTCAATTTTTTTTTAAGTTAATATTATTTACTGTTAATCCAAAAATTAAGCTACAAACCTGATATTTAGCATAATTGTCTTTAATTTTGCATATTTTTATATGCAGTAAGGAGTATGTGAAATTTATTTCAGGAAATAGGTATTTTAGCACATACGGCCATATGGTTTTAAAATATATATCAATTTTGGAAAATGATGCTGTAAAAATTTATATCAAATAAAAGTTTTTTTTTATTTAAGATTGTACTTATTTATTACCATTTTTTGGGAACACTTAATCAAAATCATGCATATTGTATTCTGTTTGTTCGGTTTCTACTGTTCCATTGTTCACATGTAAATCTTCATAAAACCTATGGTAGTGCTCTTGAATAACATTAGCCTTACATAGTGAGAGCAGATCTTGTTTTTTTAGATTAGATATTCCTGGTGGATGCGAATATGCTTTACTTAGTTCCATATTAGCCACCAACCCTCGTTGTCTTCGCCTTATATTATTGGTTCTGAACTCTGTATCATTGTAGCTTGTCTTAACCTGAAACTTATTTTCAAGTGTCTTCTCCACCTTGATCATCTTAATCTCATTCCAGACGACCCGATTTCCTTCTTCGTCAATATTATAATTGTTTCCCATTTCCTTACATAATTTTTTAAAGTCAAATATATCCGATGTAGACATTTCATTAATTTTGTAAGGTTCACCTGTTTTTTTCGCTGTTTGAACTACTGTGACCCATTGCGCAGGCACATAAATTGGTTCTCCTTTTAATACCCTTTTTTTTGTTTCTCAATCAAAGAATGCATGTTATCTCCCTCATTTTGGAAGTGACCTGTTATCAAAAATTTGTGGGTAATTTTAGGTATGTTCAATTTCTGTACTGCATAGAGATAAAGACAGACAATATACTTATTTTTATTGTGCCCACTGCAGTTATCTGAATATAACATTATTTCCTGTTCTCTGGCATGGTTCCTCAAAAATTGTAACAGGCATGATGCTATTTCGTTTGGACCACGATTGGCAATTCCGTCGAATCAAAGGTAGCAGTGTCCTGCATTTGTGGTCAGGTCAAAAATTGTGAAATTAAATGTTGATAATCTCCTTTTTGTTGATGAGTTCCTTCGGCTAATGCTTAACGGTAAAATCGAAGGAAAGAAATTGATAGGACGGAAGAAACTCTCTTGGTTGAGGAATTTGCGGCAGTGGACAGGTTTGACAGCGGACCAATTGCTACACGTAGCGCAAGACCGAGATCAATATAAAAATATTATAAGCATGGTAGTCGCCAACGTTCCGTAGGGATACGGCACTCTAAGAAGAAGAATCTCCTTTTTTAATAAAATAAGGAGACATCGCCTGAAGGTGTCGGTAATACGGCTTGTAAGTCAAAACAAGCAGTAATGCAAGTATTAGATTTGGCAGATTTTGAGTCATTTTCTTTTTCTTTTCTACTAAGTTCCACTTCTTGACGGTGAGTATTATAGGCTGCTTCTAATGTAGATTTATTTATTGAATTTTTGTAACTTTCCCATAGCGAGCATAGGTCTTCTTTGGGCTTAAAGAAACTTATATTAAATTCCGTGTTAAATATGGTCCTAAACGTAGCGTAATTTCCGAACACCGAACCTTTTTCTTCGCAAAATTTTATATAATCGCGATGAATATCAGCCAGAGTTTTGTCACCACTGATGAACTCTCTGGTAGTTTGTTTTCTTAAGTAGTGGGATTCCACTCTAGGAATGGATTCGATGTAACTCATTATGTTTTGTGTCATGACTTCGTCGATTCTTTTTCCATTCTTGTGAGTTCCTCGCTTGTCTTTTGGGATAAACCCATCTACAGTACGACATTGTATATTTGCTATAGTCTTGTCGCTTATTCCCAGTGTTGCAATAAAATTGTGCTTACACACTCTATATTTCTTGCCTTCCACTTCGAAGAAATAGACATAGTTTGCTCCACGATTACTGTCTAGATTTACTTTTCTATATTTTACATTAGTTTTTTCCATTGATCTTCCTATAAATTTTCACTATTTTGTGGAATTTTATAGGAAGATCAATGGAAATCAACTCACAACACAACAGATAAAAGTAGATACAGGCTGAGTTTTTGTTCCTATTTTAGAACCATAGAGCAACAACTGCAGATAATGCCTGATGGTATAAAGAGATGAATAGATTTTTTACAAAAGCCATAAGGACGTATCTTTCTGGTGCCGAATTTAAAATTCGTTGCAGAGGCTGCTAAATAGCATTAAAAAATAGATTTTTTTTTCTATTAGACTGCATTAAAAGGTCATTTTACGAAAAAATTGCAGATATTGCCATATGGTTTTCAAGGTGCGATATCTGGTGATGCTTCATAAGGAAATTGTGCGATTTAATGGTCTTACCGAAGAACCACTATTTTTCTTAATCCTACTTGACGCCCTTTATATCATAAATCAATTTTCGTTTATATTTGTATTTGTGGACCATCAGAAAGATACGTACTTTGTTAATCTCTATTGCCTTGGTAACATAATTCTCATGATAGTAAGTATTTCTTTAATTACGATACAACGTATACAGTAGTGCCCCTGTATCTGCGGTATCTATGTTTTCTTCAGAGCTTCGAGGTCTCAGTTTCCCGAGATCCCAGACACTACTACACTGATCAGTAACCAATGCATTACTGCCACTGCCAATACACATGTTACGTTCAATATAGGGTTTTTATCGCGGTTCTCAAAGAATTAGTTTGTAAGCACGTTTTGAAATTATCTTTATTATATCTATTATGAAACACACATATATACCTAACATAGTTAATGTAAAATTTAAAATAAACTATCTTTAAATTTAAATTCTTATGAAACTAATTAAATTATATAGACAATGTAAATTTTAAACAAACTATCTTAAAATTAAAATTCTTATGACACTAATTAAATTATGTTAACAAAATTTTGTACCTTTCTGTCACTGAATGCCTAAATGAAACTGTTCTCCAAAATAAAGATGTTAATCACCACTCAATGTCTTCGTTCTCAGCCTCAGTTATCCTTTTTTTTGTGAAATTACTTTTTCCAATTATCAGCTTCCACCCATTTAAAATATTTTTCTTCTTAATAGCATTTATATTTATTCTTCTTTTTAATATACCAATATCCAATCACCATATAACTATTATAATTTTAATTTCTTTTAATCTCCAATCAATATTCTTCTAATATACTTTCCAATACTATCTAATTTTAATACTAAATCACTGATTATTGCATACTTTATACTTTCTTCCTAATTCTGACTGACTTAATGACTTTATACTGACTTCATACTGACTGCTTACTAACTGTGTCCTCTTTTCTTTATACTGACTTTACTATCTTGAAAATCTCCCCAACTGACTAACTATATACTGACTGCTTACTGACTGACTGACCGACCGACTCGGCTGACTGACTGACCTTATACTGACTTCATAGTAACTGTCCTCCTTTCTTTCCAAATCACCGGGTATTTATATCTTTTTCCATGTTCCAGAATCATCTGGCAAGAAATCATATTCGAATTGTTCTATTTCCTAAATATATGAATTTTCTCGAATAGTCTATCTCGCAAACAGGGTTAACTTCCGTGTTCTAGAGAATTCTTTTCTTTTCTATCGAGAATTTTATTGACATTTAGGCTTTTCAGATCAGAATATAAACTTATATGTAAATTAAACACCCCAAATCAATAAATTACACTATTTCAAATCCGTAACTATATGTAAACTAAACATCTTAAATCAACAAATAACCCCACTTCTACATTCGCAACCATCACTTAACTGTCATTTTCAGAGTATATTTGGTTGCCTATGTACATGACTCACTTAAATATATTTACAATATTATAATTATTAAAATAACCAAATACATTGCAACTTAAACACTTTTTAAACTTATTATTATGTTAATTCCTTAAGAATGCCCTCATATAAATATATTTTATAATATTCTCTAGTATATAACTTATAAATTATTTTTAATCACTATTTTTCTTTCTCCTATGTTTAATATCATCTCAATATATATATATATATATATATATATATATATATATATACATATATATACATATATATATATATATATATATATATATATATATATATATATATATATATATATATATATATGTATTGTGACGATTAGGGTTTATAGAAAATAATTTATAAGTTATATACTACATAATATTAGATATTTGGTTGTTTTAAATAAGTTATATACTAGAAAAATTTATAAAAATATATTTATGTGAGGGCATTTTTAATAAATTAGCATAATAATTGTAAAAAGTTGTATTTTAATATTGTAAATATATATAAGTGAGCCATGTGCTTAGGCAACCAAAAATACTCTCGGAGATTGACAGATATTTATACTCTGAAGTGACGTTTAAAAATATTTACGAATATAAAGTGGGTTATAATAATATATTGTTTGAAATGTGTATTTTATTAAATTAGAATGTTAAGTTACTAATTTAATTATATATTCTGATCTGAAAAGCCTAAATGTAAACAAAATTATTAATAGAAAAGAATGGAATTCTCTGGATCTCCGGAGATGGCCATGTTTGCGAAATGGTTTGTTCCAGAAAATTCAGACATGTATTAAATAGAACTGAATAGAACATGATATCTTACGAGATGGTTCTAGAATGTCCAAAAGATATAAATACCCGTGATTTGGATTCAAGATGGCAGTTTTTAGCAGTTTTATCATGAAAGTTAGTTAGAAGATAGATACATTTACTTAGTGAAGTCAATTGTTCAGAAGTTTTTGGCAGTTTTTAGAAAGTTTTTAGTCAGAAAAGTTTTAGATAGTGCAGTCAGAAGAGTTTTGGCAGTTTTGGAAGTTTTTAGTCAGAAGTCAAGCAGTTTATTATGAAAGTTAGTTGGAGTCAGTGAATCAAGTACAAATAGTCAAAATGTTTAATATAGTGAGTTAAATGAAGATTAAAAATTATGCATATATTTAATGCACATTTATAATTATACACAAATAATTATTGAAGATTATAAAAGTATATTAGAAGAATATTGGATGGACATTGGAAGGAATTAAAATTATATTATGATTGGAGATTAGTATAAATCAACTTATAATAATTGGATATTGGTATATTGAAAAGAAGAATAAATACAAATGCTGTTTGCTGGTTTGGTTGGTGGTGTATAAATGCTGGTGAAGAAAACTATATCTTAAATTGGTAGAAGCTGATAATTGGAAAAAATAATTTCACAAAAAACAAGGATAACTGAAGTACGAAGACATTCAGTGGTGATTAGAATCTATATAGTGGAAAACAGTTCATTTAGGCATTCAGTGAAAGAAAGGTACAAAATTTTGTTAATATAATTTAGTTAGTGTCATAACAATTTCAATTTTGAAGATAGTTTGTTTAAATTTTACATTGTCTATAGAATTTAATTCGTTTTATAAGAATATCAATTTAAACATAGTTTATTTTAAATTCACATTGGCTAGGTTAGATATATATGTGTGTATCATAATAGTTATAATAAAGATAATTTAAAAAAGTACTTACAAGCTAATTCTTTGAGAACCGCGATAAAAACCCTATATATTATATTATTAAAAATACTCATTGCTCATCATTCAAACAAAAAAAAACACATCATAACAATTTGGCACCCAACGCGGTGGCTCTCTATTTAAAAGAATTAGTTTGGGAAGATAAGTGCTCTCATATAAGTAAATTAATTATCAGTAGAAAGAAAAAATTATAGATTTTATTTTTAATTATATTTGAACAAGTAAAGTCTCAAAATGTCTCAAGGAAAGAAAGGTACAAGAAGCAAAAAGAATGAAGAAGATGTGGAAGTAGAAACACAACCTATACAAGAGGAGAGTTTAGTTCAAGTTCCACAAGATACTGCAGAATTGAATCCAGAAAGAGAGGAAAATGTCAATATGGCAGCTTTGATGTCATTAATGATGCAGATGAACAAGACAATGGAAGAGAATTCAAAAGAAATCAAAGAAGACATGAAAAAAATGGAACAGAAAATGGAAGAGAATACGAAAAAATTGGAAGAGAATTCAAAAGAAGTCAAAGAAGACATGAAAAAAATGGAACAGAAATTGGAAGAGAATTATAGAAAATTAGAAAAGAAAATAGAAGATAATAATAATAAAATTGTAAAACAAATGGATAAAAAACTTGAAGCTGCAGAGAAAAAAGTAGCAAATGAAATAAAAAGTATACGGAATGACTACAAGAAAAGGATAGACAATGAGAGGACAGAAGTAAAGAGGATTATTCAAGATAATAAGATAGATATAGAACAGAAAATAGAGTTACAGAAATGTAACTTAGAAGTAAAAATTAACGAAGACAGGAGAAACACAGAAGAAAAATTAGACGATATACAACAAAATATCCAAATAAATTGTAATCAAATAAGAAATGTGGAACAGAGAATAGATGATATTTCACAAATGAGAGACATAGGGAGACCTTACTTAAATTTAACAAATGAGACTGGGATTAAATTCTCTGGTAATATAAAAAATTTGCATCCTAGAGTATACATAAATAGTTTAAAACATAAATTAAGATTTGTGAATAATATTAATGATATTAAAGATTATATTAGAATGACATTAAATGACAATGCAGCAACTTGGTTTGCTAGTATTGAAAATGATTTAGATAACTTTCAAACATTTGAAAATAAATTTTTAAATTATTATTGGGGTGAATTAGAGCAAGCCAAGTTTAGAGAAATTCTATATTTTGGAAAGTATAATCAAAATTTAAAATCAAATATGGTAGATTATGCATTGAAACTGATAACAGTTGCAAAATATTTAGAACCACCACTTAGAGAGGATGAAACAGTCTTAAATGTATCTAGACATTTTGATGCTGATGTTGTGCAAACCGTAACTGTACAAAATATTCAAACAATAGATAGTTTTATTAATTTTATTCAAAGAATACAAAGAGGCAATATGACAAGTAATAATAACAACAGAAAAAACAATAATAACTTTCAATATGGTAAAAATGATAATCAACAATATAGACAATCATATAATAGATATGGTAATAGTTTACAAAATTTTAATAATAATAACAGTAATCCAAATAGACAGAACTTTAATAATAATACTAGTTATAATAGACAAAATTTTAATAATAATACTAATTATAATAGACAACATTTTAATAACAGTACTAATAATAATAGACAAGATTTTAACAATAGAAGAAATACAGAGCGACCTAACTATAACAGACAGGTAAATTGTGTTCGAAGGAATAGAAGCTGCGAAGACAGGGAACGAAGTAGTACAAGGCAGGAAAATGTGAGTAGAAGTCATAGTAGGGAAAGACATAGTACATCAGATCCAAGTGGTCAGATACAATCTGACAATTCTAATAATCAAAATTTTGTGCAGTAAACTTTCTGAATTACAAGTTAGGCCATTGCTATTATGAAAAACCTTCTGAATTTATTTCTTTAGATGAAGATAAAATTATTGAATCTATTAATTTAATTTATATAAATGCTTTGGCCAAAAATAAAATAATTAAAATTATGATAGATACTGGTTCAGAAAGTACATTAGTCTCGGAGAATTTTATTTTTAATACATTAAAACTATCAGATATAATAAAGATTCCAAAAATTAAAATTATTGGTGCAAATAATAAGAAGTTGGGTGAAATTGATAAACTAGCCAATTTTAAATTTAATATTCTTAATAAAGAAATTAATATGCAAGGATTTATTGTCAAGGATTTATGTGTTGATATATTAATGGGAAATGATGAATTGGAAAAGAAGAAAGTAAAGATAGATTTTGAAGAAAAAATGGTAACTTTGGAAGGGCAAATAATTAAATTTATGCAGAAAGATGAGGTAGAAGAAGGAATAAGAGTTGATAGGATATTATTAAAAGAAAATAATGATGTTTATGAAGAAGAAATGTATTTTGATGATAGGGAAATGTCCCAAAAGAATGTAAAGAATAATTATTGTAGTGAATATTTAAGGAATGGAAATTTTAAGCAGATGGATGCCTACGAGGCGGAGTGCGTAAAATTGGAAGCAAGGAATAATGAGTACATAATGAAGAATAATGTTATTTGTAAAGAAGAAGATATGATAAAAGTTTTAAATTGCCCTGAAGAATATAAATCAATAGTCATTTCCATATTGCAGCAACACAAGGGACTTGTCAATAAAGAAAATAGAATTGCACAAAATTATATCCATAGTATAAAAGTTAAAGAAGAAAAAGATTTTAAAACAAAATCATACCCAATACCATATAAATACAGAGAAGAAGTAAACAAAACAATTAATAATATGTTAGAAGATGGAATCATTGAGAAGGCAGACACACGTTTTATTAACCCCATAGTAGTAGTACGAAAAAGATCAGGTGAAATCAGGTTATGTTTGGATGCAAGGAATATTAACAAGATTACTGAAAAGCAATTTGAAGCACCAATGAGTATAGATGGAATATTAGGAAGAATTACAGGAATGTCATTTTTCACTAAAATCGATTTACAGCATAGTTTCTGGTTAATACCTCTAGAAAGAAAAAGTAGACAGTATACAGGATTTCAGATAGATGGAGTAGTATATCAATTCAAAGTAGTACCATTTGGACTTCAATCATCTTGCAGTGCTCTATGTAGATGTCTTCATGATATTTTGGATCAATATGAACATTTTGTAATTCACTACATTGATGATATATTAATTTTTTCTAAAACAGCTGAAGATCATGAGAAACACCTAAAAATTATAATAAATAGATTAGACAAAGTTGGACTAAAAATAAATCAAGAAAAATGTACATTTTTTCAAAAAGAAGTCATATATCTAGGTTATAAACTTAATACTAAGGGAATCGAAATGGATCCAGAACGGACACAAGTCATTCAGGAATATAAAACACCACACAATTTAAGAACTTTAAGAGGATTTATTGGAATAATTAATTATTATAAAAGGATGATACCAGATCTAAGTATAAAAGAAATTCCATTACTTGAACTACTGAGAAAAGGTGTAAAATGGAGATGGGATCAGAGAAGAGAACTAGCATTCCAAGAAATTAAAAACATTTTTCTGTCAAATTTGAAAATATACTATCCTGACTATACACAGCCATTCATACTAAGAACAGATGCATCAATAGAGAGATTATCAGGGGTATTATTACAAATACATGATGGGGTCGAATACCCAATACAATTCATTTCAAGAATTACAAAGCCACATGAAAAGGGTTACTCAGTTTCAGAATTAGAACTAGCAAGTATAATACACTGTGTCACAAAATTAAGATTTTATTTGTTGGGTAATGAATTTACAATAGAAACAGATCACCAAGCTTTAACATCTATATTAAATAACAAATATGGAAACAGTAGAATACATCGGTGGAGTCTAATACTTAGTGAATACTGCTTTGAAATCAAATACATTTCTGGAAAATCCAATATAGTGGCAGATGCTTTATCAAGGTTAGAAAATACACCACAAAAAGGGCAGCGAACAATAAAAATTGGATTAAATCAATTAGTAGAAAGTACTGGATTATATTCTAAAGACGAAATTATAAGAGATCAGATCAATTTGAGTGAAAAACAAAAAGTCCTTAGGAAAGATGGGGTATATTATAAAATAATAAATGGCATAGAAGTATATGTAATAACTAGAACTTTAGCAAAGAAAATATTGAAAAATTTACATAACAATTATATGCATATTGGTTCAAGAAAGCTATGGATGTTATTTAGGGACAATTATTTTGCAAAGAATGACATAAGTATAGCAAAGGAAATTACTAACCAATGCCCAATATGTCAACTAAACAAAGAAAAGAATTTCAAAAACCAGAACACATATAAATCTAATGTTGTATATGAAAAACTAAATACAGTTTCCATGGATTTTATTTCAAATTTAGTTCTCAGTCCAACAGGAAAAAAGCATATACTAGTGATAGTTGATTTATATACAAAATTTATTAAACTATATCCCTGCTCCAGAACAAATGTTAAAACATTAAAATTATATATTAATCAATTTTTCGAAGAAATAGGACCATTTAGAAATTGCATAATAGATAATGCTACATATTTTAACAACCAAAAATTTCGGACATTTTGTGAGAAAAAGGGAATCAACATTCATTTTACAAGTATCAGACATCCTCAGGCAAATCCTGCAGAAAGATATATTAAAGAAGTTATAAAATATTTAAGGATACTGTGCCAAAACCAACATGAAACTTGGCAGCAACATATACCACAAGTAGAATATTTTTTAAATAATACACATAATTTGAATACAGAGGAAGTACCAGAATATTTAATGTTTGGCCATATAGGAAACAGAAAGTGGATTAGTGAATATAATCAGGATATGTTAGAACAAGTAATGCAGAAAGTGAATAACCGAATTAGGAGGAAAGCTGAAAAATATATCAGAAGACAAAATCGAAATATAAAAAAACCAATCACATTTCAAAAAGGAGACCAAGTGTTAATTCGTTCACTTAGAAAAAGTAATGTTAAAGAAAATCGTTGTAAGAAATTACAACCAATGTTTGAAGGTCCATATACAATTGAAAATCAGAATGGACTAAATAGTTATGTGTTAATAGATGCAGAGAACAGACTAAGAGGCATATTTCATATCAACGACATTTTTCAATATTATGAAGAGATTGAATAATGATTTCTATACCTTTAACACAAATATAATAACACTAATAACTTACTGATATATCCATTTTATTCAATAGACTTGATTTGTTAAATGGTAGATGGTAGATTTCATTATTTTGAATCAATTTGACATCATACTTGTTGAATTTTGTATATATGGAAATTAATTTGTACCCTAAAAATCATAATTTGGGGTTAGATACAGAATTGATTGTGTAAATGTCTTTATAAAAAGTGTAAAACTTACCAATTTATATTGATGAAAGTTATTTTGAATGGAAATAATTCCTAGATTTTGTCTATAAATAAACAGAACACAATATAGATTATAATTTTTAATTAAGGTTATATTTTATTCTCTCCATTTGACATGACAGTTTGACCATAGAATAGCCGAACTGTGCTCCGTTGTTCTCTGCTTTGACATAGACAGCGAACAGGGATGTATTTAACACACTTTAAATAAAAAAAAAAAAAAAAAATTGAATTATTAATTTATTAAATTTAATAAGGTATGAGAAAATTAATATTTAAAAAAATAATAAGTAAATTATTTATTTTAAATATTATTTTTGGGGTATTGTGACGATTAGGGTTTATAGAAAATAATTTATAAGTTATATACTACATAATATTAGATATTTGGTTGTTTTAAATAAGTTATATACTAGAAAAATTTATAAAAATATATTTATGTGAGGGCATTTTTAATAAATTAGCATAATAATTGTAAAAAGTTGTATTTTAATATTGTAAATATATATAAGTGAGCCATGTGCTTAGGCCACCAAAAATACTCTCGGAGATTGACAGATATTTATACTCTGAAGTGACGTTTAAAAATATTTACGAATATAAAGTGGGTTATAATAATATATTGTTTGAAATGTGTATTTTATTAAATTAGAATGTTAAGTTACTAATTTAATTATATATTCTGATCTGAAAAGCCTAAATGTAAACAAAATTATTAATAGAAAAGAATGGAATTCTCTGGATCTCCGGAGATGGCCATGTTTGCGAAATGGTTTGTTCCAGAAAATTCAGACATGTATTAAATAGAACTGAATAGAACATGATATCTTACGAGATGGTTCTAGAATGTCCAAAAGATATAAATACCCGTGATTTGGATTCAAGATGGCAGTTTTTAGCAGTTTTATCATGAAAGTTAGTTAGAAGATAGATACATTTACTTAGTGAAGTCAATTGTTCAGAAGTTTTTGGCAGTTTTTAGAAAGTTTTTAGTCAGAAAAGTTTTAGATAGTGCAGTCAGAAGAGTTTTGGCAGTTTTGGAAGTTTTTAGTCAGAAGTCAAGCAGTTTATTATGAAAGTTAGTTGGAGTCAGTGAATCAAGTACAAATAGTCAAAATGTTTAATATAGTGAGTTAAATGAAGATTAAAAATTATGCATATATTTAATGCACATTTATAATTATACACAAATAATTATTGAAGATTATAAAAGTATATTAGAAGAATATTGGATGGACATTGGAAGGAATTAAAATTATATTATGATTGGAGATTAGTATAAATCAACTTATAATAATTGGATATTGGTATATTGAAAAGAAGAATAAATACAAATGCTGTTTGCTGGTTTGGTTGGTGGTGTATAAATGCTGGTGAAGAAAACTATATCTTAAATTGGTAGAAGCTGATAATTGGAAAAAATAATTTCACAAAAAACAAGGATAACTGAAGTACGAAGACATTCAGTGGTGATTAGAATCTATATAGTGGAAAACAGTTCATTTAGGCATTCAGTGAAAGAAAGGTACAAAATTTTGTTAATATAATTTAGTTAGTGTCATAACAATTTCAATTTTGAAGATAGTTTGTTTAAATTTTACATTGTCTATAGAATTTAATTCGTTTTATAAGAATATCAATTTAAACATAGTTTATTTTAAATTCACATTGGCTAGGTTAGATATATATGTGTGTATCATAATAGTTATAATAAAGATAATTTAAAAAAGTACTTACAAGCTAATTCTTTGAGAACCGCGATAAAAACCCTATATATTATATTATTAAAAATACTCATTGCTCATCATTCAAACAAAAAAAAACACATCATAACAGTATATATATATATATATATATATATATATATATATATATATATATATATATATATATGTTTTGTTCATACCGTAATCCGCCTTTGGGTTCCCGTTCGCCAAGCCTGTCGATTCTGCCAGTCTTCTTCAGATTTCTTGCTGAGATTGCTTTTGAAATTCCTTGCATGTTGTTGGTTTTCTTTCCTCGTTTTCTTTTCTCTGGTGGTATCCATTCTAATATTTGTTTTGGTAGTCTTTCTTCCCCCAAACGTCTAACATGTCCGTACCATGTTAATTGTTGTTTTTCGATGTCTTCTATAATTGATCTTTGTACATTCATTTGATTCCTTATGTCCTCATTTCTCATATGTTCTAATCTAGACTTTCCCGCTGTTGTCCTCCAAAAATCCATTTCAACTGCCAATAGGTTATCTTTAAGTTTTTGTGATAACTGCTATACTTCTGAGCCATAAAAGATTAATGGTTTCAATATGGTATCATACAGGGTGAGTCATGAGGAACTTTACATACTTCTACCATATGTAGAGTCCCTCAGGGAGCATATCATGTGGCCACTAAAAAATGTCAACTCCTCTTCTTTATTAATTAACAGGGTGATTTGTGTAATTGACCATTTATTTTATTTTACTGTAGTGTTTATACGGCTCATTTGATTTTTTTAATTTTTGCATTATACACAACACTACTATCAAGCATTCGACTGGTATTAGCTAAACTAAAAAATTCCAGGACTGGCTTTGGAAAAATTAATTTAGGAATTCATATTAAATATTACACCCTGTATAAATTTTTTTTAAAATGCAATAAGTGATTTTCAAACTACATAAATAGCCAATGAAAACGACATATGCGACAATGTTGTTGCACTTTTATTAAATTTTTAGTGAACGATCAAATCTTACCAAAAATAGAACAACCATAATGAAGTATCAAATTATAAGGTAATTAATTTAAACAAATGTTATAAATTTCAAACATTTTAATTAAAATGAGTTCTTACAACATAATCTAATACGTAGAAAATTAACATCTTTACTGTCACTTTGTATTATCTCTATGATAGAATCAATTGTTTTTCAATTTTAAATTTTTACTCATAGATCGTATTGGGGCATTATTTTCAATAAAATAATAAATTAAATTGATTAAAAAGTCAAACTTCTTGTATGTGTTAGTTTTTGTTGATTGTAAATGATTAAAATTTTATGTCAAATAATAATACATTGCATCAACTGTACTAAATAAAAATAAATCTAAAAAAGTTTAAAATGAAGGTTGGCGTTGACCGTTTGACGTTTCTTGATATTTTATACCCATTGTCATTATTGTCATTATCAATTGTTATTTATGTAAACAAGAATACATATTTCTTCTGTCATATCTACATTAAGTACATTGTGTTAGTTTTGGTAGAGCTTTTGTTACTTTCGTTCAAAATGCCACATCAGTTTTCGACTACAGAATATGCAGACATAATATGTGTTTATGGATTCTGTAATGGGAATGGTAGGGCTGCTAGTAGAGAATATCGCAGGAGATTTCCTAATCGTCGAACTCCCAGTCATCCAACATTTGTGTCAGTTTTTAATTATTTGCGAGAAAATGGCACTTTTCCTAGTGGAACAACAGAGCGACATGTAGATGAAGCGCAGGAAGATGACATTATGGACGCCGTTACTATGAACCCTACAATAAGCACTAGACAAGTAAGTCGAGAACTCAATGTTACTCAATCAAAAGTAAGTAGAGTCTTACAAAAAAATAATCTATACCCATATCACATTCAAATGGTTCAGCGACTACATGCTGGAGATGAGATCGATAGGTTGGAATTTTGTAGATAGATTAACAATAATCGACCAACGCTATACAGGACACTATTTACAGATGAAGCCCAATTTATCAGAGACGGGATAAATAATTCACGAAATTCACATGTGTGGGCAGAAGAAAATCCCCATGCTATTCGAGAACGTCGTTCTCAGTTAAGGTTTTCGGTTAACGTGTGGATTGGTGTCATAAATAACCAATTAGTAGGTCCCCACTTTTTTGATGGTCCTTTAACAGGGCAGGTCTATTTGAACTTTCTACAAAATATTTTGCCGAATTTGCTTGCGAACGTTGCTATCCGAGGGATGTATTTTCAGCATGATGGGGCACCCTCACACTTTTTACTGGCAGTGAGACAACATCTCAATAATGTTTATGGCAACAGGTGGATAGGACGTGCAGGTCCTATTTCGTGGCCTTCAAGATCCCCTGATTTCAATCCCGTTGATTACCATATTTGGGGACGATTGAAGCAACTAGTTTACGCAGTGAATATTAATAACCGACAACAATTAATTGATAGAATTATACATTGTTGTAATACTATTAGAAACGATCCCCAGAGTATCCGTAATTCAATGCGTCAATTAACAATTCGGCAACAAAAATGTGTACAGGCTGCAGTGTTCCATTTCGAAAATCTATTTTGAATTATTTTTATTTTGTTACCATTATTGTATCTTTTCCAGTTCTAATTTATGGATTTATCATAACTATGTACATATTTTTAGTTTTTTTTTTAAATTATTCTTCGTTATTGTTAGTAGTTACTGTTTTTTGTTGTGCAGTGACTCAGTTTATCATTTCAATTAAAATGTTTGAAATTTATAACATTTGTTTAAATTAATTACCTTAAATTACCACTAAAAATTTAATAAAAGTGCGACAACATTGTCGCATATGTCGTTTTCATTGGCTATTTATGTAGTTTGAAAATCACTTATTGCATTTTAAAAAAAATATATACAGGGTGTAATATTTAATACGAATCCCTAAATTAATTTTTCCAAAGCCAGTCCTGGAATTTTTTAGTTTAGCTAATACCAGTCGACTGCTTGATAGTAGTGTACTGTATCATGCAAAAATTAAAAAAAATCAAATGAGCCGTATAAACACTACAGTAAAATGAAATAAATGGTCAATTACACAAATCACCCTGTTAATTAATAAAGAAGAGGAGTTGACATTTTTTAGTGGCCACATGATATGCTCCCTGAGGGACTTTACATATGGTAGAAGTATGTAAAGTTCCTCATGACTCACCCTGTATATATATCTCGTTCATACCGTAATCCGCCTTTGGGTTGCCGTTCGCCAAGCCTGTCGATTCTCCCAGTCTTCTTCAGATTTCTTGCTGAGATTGCTTTTGAAATTCCTTGCATGTTGTTGGTTTTCTTTCCTCGTTTTCTTTTCTCTGGTGGTATCCATTCTAATATTTGTTTTGGTAGTTTTTCTTCCCCCAAACGTCTAACATGTCCGTACCATGTAAATTGTTGTTTTTCGATGTCTTCTATAATTGATCTTTGTACATTCATTTGATTCCTTATGTTCTCATTTCTCATATGTTCTAATCTAGACTTTCCCGCTGCTCTCCTCCAAAAATCCATTTCAACTGCCAATAGGTTACCTTTAAGTTTTTGTGATAACTGCCATACTTCTGAGCCATAGACGATTACTGGTTTCAATATGGTATTATATATTTTTTTTTTCGTTTCCGGTCTTATATTTTTCTGCCATAGTACTGAATTCAATGCACCTATAACTCGTTTCCCTTTGGTTATTTTGTCTTTTATAACTTCAACAGTTCTTCCTGTCTTTGTTAGTTGTACCCCCAAATATATACATTGGTCGCATTTCTTTATTTTCCCGTTTTTTAAGTCGAGGTCATCTGCAGTATTTTCTCCTCCTATGCAAAGATATTGCTTTTTTTGTAAATTTACTTCGAGGCCCCATTTTTTGTACTCTTCCATTAGTTTTCTGGCCATATACTCCAGGTCTTCTTTGTCTTGGGCAATAACTACCTAGTCATCTGCATAGTGCAACGTATTAAACGTTTCATCCCCAATAGACAGCCCTTTACTATTCTTTTCTAGGTCCTTTAACAGCTCTTCCATTCACAGTTTTTTTTGTTCTTGCAACAATTATCCGCTACTTTCTTGTTTTCTTTATATTCATTTTGATGATGTTCTTCTTTAGTTGATATCCATGTATCTTTTGCTTGGTTTTTCTGTTTAATTTTGATTTGGCATTCTGCATCAACCACTCTTTCGTTCTTTTTATTTCCCTCTGTCCTAGCATCACTTCAGCTGAATTCAAAATGGATTCTTTTATATTTTTCCATATATCCTCTGTGTTATTTGCTTCTGTCAGATTTTCTTTTAGGGTTGTCTCATATTGTACCCTTAGTTCTTGCACTTTTAACTTCTCCAGATTCGATCTTCTTTTCTTTTGTATTATTCTCTCTGTTTTAATTATTTTCATTTTGATTTCTACTATAACTAGAAAATGGTCTGTGTCCGCGTTTGCTCCTCTATATGATCTAACATCGTGCATTATTGCTTTCCATTTTTTTGGATATTAGTATGTGATCTATCTGATTGCCATCTGTTGCGCTAGGTATCAACCATGTTTCCTTATGCTCTGTTCTATGCATGGAGTTTGTGCTTATAATGTAACTGTTTGTTATTGCTGCTAGTTGGCATAATTTTCTTCCGTTATCGTTTGTCTCGTCCAGAATGGTTTCTTTCCCTACTACTTCCTTATACTGTTTTTTTTTGCCTACTTTTGCATTGAAATCACCAACCATTAGTACTAAATATATTATTTCTGAGTAACCTTTCATATAATTCTTCCAGTTGTTCATATAATAAAATTTTATCATTTTATGGTGCATTTTATTAGAGTGCATATATGTTTCTTCTTCTTATGGTGCCGTGCACCTATAGTGCTTTGGCGAATTATCTTAAGGTCAGACGTCTGTCTTTTGCGGCATGCAAAATTCGCCAGTGTTAGTTACGCCTGTCCAGTTCTTTATATTTCGCAGCCACGACATTTGTTTGCGACCTACTCCTCTCTTGCCCTCAATCTTTCCTTGGATAATTAGTTGAGGGATTGCGTATTTTTCCCCTCTCAGGATGTGGCCCAGGTATCCAATCTTTCGTGCCTTGATATATATTCAACGTCCATGTCTCCATGCCGTATAACAATATGGACCATACATAGCACTTAACCATTCTGTAACGGAGATTGAAGGAAAGATTGCGGTTATAAAGTAGCGGTTTAAATTTAAGAAAAGCTTGTCTTGCTTGTTCGGTACGGCATTTTATTTCTTGTTGAGGATCCCATTGGTCATTCACCATCATTCCCAAGTATTTGAATGTTTTCACTTGCTCGATTGGAGCATTATCTACGTGCAGTTGTACTCTGAAAAATGCGCCCTTTCTTATTGCCATGCATTTTGTATTTCCAGCATTTATCTTCAGGCCATATGTTTTTCCTGTGGTGTTTATTTTATTTAGTATCAACTGCATATCATGTTCGTTATCTGTGATTATTGCGGTGTCGTCAGCGTAACGAATGTTATTTATCGGGTACCCGTTGACCTTTATACCACAATCAGTGCCTTCAAGTGCCTCTGCAAAAACATTCTCCACATAGAGGTTGAACAGCATAGGAGACAAAATACACCCCTGTCGCACCCCTTGTAAAATTTCGAATTCCTCTGTGTTTGTTGATTTGTTCAGCCTCACACGTGCCTTTTGATTACAATAGAGATTCTGGATAACTCTTATATCTTTCTCATCAATATCAGCATTGTGTAGCATTTTTATTATTTCATCGTGTTTTACGGTGTCAAAAGGTTTTTCGTAGTCGAGGAATGTGATGACTATATCTTTTCGTTGGTCCATACAGTTTTGTACAGGGTATTCAAGCAGAATGATGCTTCACGCGTCCCGCATATATGTTTATGATTGCCTTATTGGCTTGTTTGTTTTCTATTTTTTTATATGACAATCGTCCATTTATCGCTTTAAATTCTATAACTTTGTCCCTAATCTTATTGTTAACCATGAGTCCATGTTAACTGGTATTGTTGTGTAGGCTTTCAATTTTATTCTATTTTGCTATTATTGTATTTTTTCCACCTAAAGAAACCGTTGTAAAATTACAAAATTATTTATTGACGGTATTTTTATATAATCGATTATATTAAAAGATACAAATTGTTTTTTGTTACACGAATAAATGTGTTTTTAATCATTGTGCTTCATTGCTATTTATCAATATAAACTTTCGTTGACTAGCAATTGTTACATATATATTGAAAGAGAGAAATGTTGTTAATAAATTTACTTTATAAATATGGAGGCATCTTTGGCCCCTTTCACTACAAAAACAACATTTCTAAAATGTTTTGCGTGGTACTATGGATTTCAATATTCTCGATAGCATTTTACTTCAAATATCACGATTTTAAATATTTGCCGCTATATACAAATCTGGACTATGGCAAAACATTTTTAATAACCATTTACTTTATCGTTTTCCTATCTTTTAATATCACTTATATTTACGGAAAAATACGATATAAGACTCAATGGGAAAAATTAATAGAAAACATGAACGCACTTAAGTCTGGAAAGACAAAAAATAATTTCAGCTACATTATCCAGATCTTTTTTATTAGCTTTCCATTAACAGTGAGCCATTTAATACGTCTTCGAATGGTTATTGTGATTTCTTCTGTACCAATAAAAATTATTGTGCACGAATTCTACGCATTGACTGTAAATTTGCATTTATTGTATATGTTTGTCTTTATCTGGGAAACTTGTGACGTTCTTTCCAGGAGATGTGCTTACTTAAAAAATTCAATCAAAACAAATTTTTTTAACAAAATTTGTTACAAGCATATATACCTAGAAGATATAAAACTGAATAAGAAATACCTAGTGATGCTTCATAAGGAAATTATGCGATTCAACAGTCTCACCAAAAAATATTTATTTTTATTTGTTCTTATTTTTGCTTTATATATCATTAACCAGTTTTCGATGATGTTTATTTTTGTTAACAACAAAGTGGATATTCCCTTTGCCAATGTTTATAAAGGTACTGACATGATTTCCACAGTGGTAAGTAATTTGTTTTATTATAGTGCAAGCTGTGGAAACAAAAATTAATTATTTTGAGCATTAATTAGTGACTTTTTGAAACCAGCACAGCGTTATGATGAAGGGCAATGCCCGGAGTAACCTTTAAGTGTTTGTATCTCAAAACTGTTAGTTATAATTAGACTTCGGCAAATATGCAAATAAAAATGTAGAAAATATGCGCATAAATATGCACGTGTTTACCCGAAAATATGCAAATATTTTACAAAATATGCATACAAATAAATAAAAAAATCGTAAAATAGTAACAATTTTATTTAAAAAAAAAGTGTACATAACTAAATATTTCCTACTATTCATTAAGATTTACATTTATTTTAAGTAACTACATCATTTTTAAGTATGAATAAACTTATTTAGAATTATGGTAACAATAAATGACCAGGTGGTGTTCAAAATTTTCTAACAAAAACTTGTGGCTTCTGTCTGAGTACATATATTTATATATGGAAAAACTTCGTTCAACATCAACTGATGTAACGGGAGCATTTTTCAAACTAACCAAAACATTTGGTTCTAAATTAATTGTTTCCGAAATATTTCCAGCTAGAACACTGACTACTTCAGAAAGAATATGGTAACCTTTATTTTTTTCCATAGTAGCTTCAAATTTTTTTAAAATATCTTTTCCAATATTACCTCTAACGTTCCGACAACATGACTCAAATTCTTTTATTAATGCTGTACTTTCGAACAATGACAGTTTTGATGATTCTAACTGAGTAATTGTTTTTAGAACAAAACTAAAATTTGATTTTATAAATGAAAGTTCTTGTTGAAGCAAGTTACTCTGAAAAGTTTGTTTAGAATCCAAAAGAGATTGGGAACTTTCATCTGTTAACGTATCAATTATGTTCTTTATTTTAACAAAATGATCTGCATAAAAATTAGCTGCTTCTAACCATGTTCCCCATCGCGTTAAAATAGGTTGTGGTGGAAGAGGAATGTTAGGTAGCATTTCTTTATAAAGTTGAATTCTTATAGGAGATTTAAGAAATACTTTTTTAACACTGGATATCATGGTATTTACAAGAGGAAACTTTTTTCGTATTTCCTCTGCAACTCTGTTTAATCCATGCGCTACACAAGTAACATGTATTAAATCTGGAAAAAATATTTTTAAATTTTGTCCTGCTTTCACCATATAAGGAGCAGCATCCGATAAAATAAGCAGTAATTTATTAGAAGGAATAGTTGTCGGAAGAAAAAAAGTTGCTAATGTTTCTTGTATAAAACGCGAAATTGTTAAAGCATTTGTTTTCTCAAGTTGCTGGCATGAAATAAGATGAGATTTTGGTAAGGTATCTTCTTTAAGAACACCAATCAATAAATGAGCAATATACTTTCCTGAGGAATCAGTGGTTTCGTCTACAGATATGTAAAAATAATTATCTGCAATTTCTTCCTTAATATTAATTAACACCGACGAGTATATCCCGTTCACATTATTTCTTCTTAGAGACCGATCACTTGGAACATTAAGTTTGCAATATTTTTTTAGAAACGAACTAAAATTTACATTTGCTAATTTTGAAAGCGGTATGTTTGCAGACACTAATGCGCGACACAAGTCTTCATTAAAAGTTTCTTGCTCATCTAATTTTTTTGAAGTAGATTGGAAACATTTAGCCATTGAAGTTTGATGTTTTCCTCCTATTTTTCCTTTTTTTGCAATGTGTGAAGCAGTTCTCACATGTTGGTCTATCTGAAATTTCTTCTCACATGCTATCTATAAATAAAAATATATATATTTAGGGATTCTACAGTATTCACTGCCTTCCCTCGCTCAACCGTTTCCATCTCTCTCTGTTGTTCCATTCTCCATCGTTTAGTCCTCTCTTACTCATGGCGTCGTCTACTTCGTTCCTCCGGGATTTTCGGGGTCGTCCTCTTTTCCTCCTTCCCATGGGGCTCCATTCGGTTATTCTTTTTATCCATCTGCTGTCGCTAGCTCTTCTTACATGTCCATACCACTTTAGTCTTTTTTGTTCTATATATGTTAGTATGTCTGTTTCTATTGATGTTCTTTGCTTTATTTCGTCATTACTTCTCCTATCCATTCTTGTTACTCTGCAGCATCTTCGCAGGCATTCCATCTCTGTTGCTATTATCTTACTGCTGTTTTTCTTGTTTATGATCCAATTTTCGGCCCCATATGTCATAATACTTCGCACTAATGTTTTATAAATCTGCGTTTTTGTCTTCATATTTAGGTGTCTATCCCACCATACTGAGTTAAGTTGTCGGATTGCTGTTCTTGTTTGTCCTAATCTTTGTGTAATTTCTTCCTCTGTTGTTGCCTTTTTCGTGATTATAAACCCCAGGTATTTGAATTTATCCTTTCCTTTGATTGTTACGTTGTCATCAATCTGTAGATCTTCTATGTCTTCTTCACTTGTAGATAGGTACTCTGTTTTCGCGAGGTTAATATCTAGGCCAGCCTTGGTATATTCTTCTTGTAGTTTCTTCATCATGTAGCTGAGGTCCTATAAATATAAATATAAATAAAAATAAAAACCTTTATTTTAACCCAACCTTTAAAATATAAAAATATACAAGGTGTTTTTGGTTAATCAAATAACTGGTTTGGAAAAAAAAACACTCGCTAAGTGTTTTAAATGCAGTATTAATCCACAAATTAGTTTTTGTTACTAACCATTAGTACATCATATAACTTATTCTAAAATTCAACAAAAGTTTTTTTTTTGTTAATTCAATTACAATAAAAATAATTGTGTTTTAGAATAGCTGACTTCATAAAAAAAAGTAAAGGTGAAAAATTTTTCTAAATACACACCATTGTATTGTACCATGGACAATTTTTTCTCACTTAAGGAAGCTATTTTTCATTTAAAAACAACCTACGAGTACTAAATTTCAAGTAAATACGTTTATTGGTTTTAAAGTTATTGTTGTTATTAACTAAAAGAATTTAATTTTTTTTAATTTTAACACCCTGTATCTCGAAAAGTAAATAAGTTTGACCCCTCATTAACTTTATCGTTTTGTTCAATTTTTCGAGAAGTATCTACAGTCAAACGTTGTAAGTGTCATTTGGAAACACCCTGTATGTATGAAATATTAGATATTTAATAGAAAATATTAGATACTTACAATTTTGCCACAGACTGAACAGTAGATTTTTCCCATATCCATAGACAGCTCTTTATAAGGTTTAATCCAAGTTGAAGCACTGGTTGTTTTGGGCATTATAAAATCACAATCTTCCTTTTTGTTACGCACAACGAGTGTTTACGCTTTGAATATCAAAACAAAAATGATTTACAAATCTGAGCATCAAATTAGAGATGTTTAGGTACCTAATTCAATAAACTGGGAGATTTTGGAAAATCCCTAAATTAGGAACAAAACTATTAGCCGTTTACCTGCTGTTAAGATACAATAAATTGTAGATAGATTTGGGGATTAGAACATAAAATGCAAATAAGCGAACCCTTAGCGATTATCCAATAACTGAATGCCTCAGTGACCGAGACTTTCTAAGAATGTTGAGGGCTACTTAAATTGATCTTCTTTAAAATTGTAAATGTTTTGTACCTGTAGAGATTACGTACTTAGATCATTTCTTGATTAAAATGACTACAAAATTTTATACAAGAATTGAAATAAATTGGTATGTTTAAAAATTTTCAAATACAGTATAAAAATCTGAACTTTTATGCACTTTATGCAAACTTTTATACAAATATGCCAAAATATGAAATATTTGCATAAAATATGCACAATATGCAAAATATGCAATATGCATATTTGCTGAAGTCTAGTAATAATCTTTTATGGCCTTTTTAAAGTGCAAAAACGGTGTTTTTTGATTATTTTTATTTTTATTCCTCTCTCTCTCTTGTTGTTTCTCCATTACTGAGGATCTTTCAATATTTCTAACAATTTTTCACCATTGGTCCCTATCTTCAGCTGCTCTGAGAGCTTCGCAGAATGAGTTTCCAGCCTAATTCTTAATTTCGTCGTACCATCTAGTTGGTAATCGTCCTCTTGATCTTCTTCCCGGAACGTTTCCAGAAACAACTAATCTCTCCAAACTATCGTCACCTCTGCGAACCACGTGACCAAAAAATTGCAGATCCTGTTGCAGACATTGTGTGGACAGCCTTTTTTTAATCTCGAGTTGGTTTAGAATGGAAACGTTTGTCCTATGAGTTGTCCAAGTATTCTTCTCCGGCACCAAATCTCAAAGGCATTCATTTTTTGGCGCTCGGGTTCGCGGAAAGTCTTAATCTCCGCCCCGTATAGAAGTATTAAGAATATATGGTCATTCACCAGTCTTATCTTAATAGTTTGAGAGATAATCTGTTTTTTCAAACTTCAGTTAGGCGACTCATCGCATTTTTGTCATACCAACACGTCTCTTTTGCAAATTTGGGTCAAATTTAATTTAGTACAATTTAAATTAAAGCTTTTTTTCATCATCATTCTGGATTTACAACCCTGCGTGGGTACTAGTTTCCCCAAGAATTTCTCTCCAGTGGTCCCTATCCATCGCTTTCTTCCGCCAAGTACGTATTCCCATATTTCCCATGTCTTCATCGATATTATCAAGGAATCTTGTTCTGGGTCTTCCTCTTCTTCTCTGACCAATGGGTCTACCAAGAAGCATTTTTCTAGCTGGGTCATTTTGTTCCATCCGCATTATATGCCTTATGCACCTCAGACATCCTATCTTAATTTGTCATACGATATCTGGTTCCAGATATATTCTATAAAGTTGTATCGTCTTCTTCACACTCCATGGTCATTCACTGCCCCATAGATTCATCTTAGTACTTTTATTTCTAAACATCCTAACATGTTTTCATTACTTTTTGTTAGAGTTCAGATCTCTGCACCATATAGGTTGGACTGGGGTATTATTGTTTTGTAGAGTTTTATTTTATAAAGACATAATGGGTAAATATCAGTGTGGGTTTCATAAAGAAAGATCAACGACCGATCAAATATTCCTTCTAAGGTAAGCTCTGGAAAAAACATGAGTATGGCATTGATACTCATCACCTGTTTGTTGATTTTAGATGTGTCTATGATAGTGTTGAAAGAAATGCACTGTACAAGGTCATGATAGAATTCAGCATACTAGTACACTTAGTAAAATTGGTGAAAGCGACCTTCTCAAGAGTCGAGTGTAAAGTTAGAGTGCAGAACGGAGTTTCCAGAACGTTCCAGTCTCAGATAGGACTTAGACAAGGAGACAACCTATCATGCCTTCTATTGCACTGGAGAAAGCGATAAGAGAATCTGGAATACAAACCAGAGGAACTATTATTAATCGCAGCGTACAATTACTAGCGTATGCCGATGACATCGACATTATTGCAAGAAGAAAGGCAGACGTGGTCGAATCATTCAAGGCGCTTGAAACAGCAACAAAAAGAATGGGACTAGAGGTTAACACTAGTAAGACGAAGTATATGAAAGTACCAAATTATATACAGCACATCTAACGATCGGAATATTAGCATCTGTTGGCCGTGCAAATCCTGCAGTTTATCTCTGCGGTAGTATTATTTTCACTCTTAAGGAGCGCTCCCAAGTATACAGATTCGTTAACTGCTTGGATGACGTCGTTTTCGATAACAAGTGATAGTAGGATTTGTGGTTGCGTGCTTATTTTCATATACTTCGTATTGTTGGTATTTAATATTAAACCCATTTCTGTAGCTAATTCCTTTAACGCTACATCGTACAACGTTTTCTGTTCTCCCTAAAATATTGATATCGTCAGCATAGGCAAGGATTCGCACTGAATTATATTATATATTGAACCAATGGTTGTGATTTGTACCATACATATTACTTTTTCCAGAACCAGATTGAACACTATACAGAAGAGATGGTCTCCCTGGCGCAGCCCTTTATTTGTTTTAACCAGTTCAGACTACTCCTCCTGAATTCGTACTCTACATTAAACTTTTTTAAGAGTTTTGGTATTCATAACTATTTTATTTTCATACTTGATCTCTCACTCTTTGTGCGGGTCTCCATAGCTGAATAGTGTAATTCCCAGGTATTTTATTTCCATTACTTGTTTAATACTAATGCCACCAATTTCTATTTTACATCTGGTTGGTTCTTTGCTGACTACTATTGTTTTAGTTTTATGAGATGAGATTGTCATATTAAATTCTTTTGCTCTTATGTTTCTGTGGAGCAGTCTTTACAGACTATCTTCGTCTTGGACTATTAATATTGCGTCGTCTGCGTAACAGAGTATTTTGATTTCTTTGTTTCCCATTCTGTATCCTCTTCCTTTGTTAACGCTTTTGATGATTTCATCCATGATCAAATTAAAGAGCATAGAGCGGCATAGAGTGGCGTCCATTTTAAATTGGTAGAGGTCCTTCCTGTTGTTTGTTTTGTTTGTCCATTTGTTCCAGGAGATTCATGTCAGTACCCCTTTGTTTAATTTTTGTAGTTGCCTCAATCCAACCCCATTGCTATTTAACTTATCCACTACCCAGCTCTCCAAACAAAACCTGAGTGCCGTTCGAACACAGTTTCGTTTATGTTGCTTGCCATATCTTCACCCCAGTAGTTTTTGTCTCCAGTTTTCAAACCCCATATAATTATACCCTAGGTGGTAGGCAAAATATTTCGTTACAACTACAGAATGTAAATTCCGCTTTGAACTGCTTTGGCTTGTTTAACAGACACATCAAACACTATACACTATTTTTATTTACAAGCAACTCTGCTCACTTTTACTGCGGGCTATCGAGTAACAAAATAACGAGCTTTTTCAGAATTTCTGAACACAGTAAAGTCTTCTCCGTCATCGCAAATTCGGCTTGGCGTCGTTTTCCACTACCTTTCGAATCTACCATTCAGATTTGAGCATTATACACTTTTATACACACCTTAAATTCCAACCAATTCAATTTCATACTTTCTCAGTAAAAAAACTCGCTGTCGTCATGACCTTATCATTTGGTATTTCCAATTTCATAAATAATTTATTTCTTTTTGTTTACAAGTCTTGATATAACAATATAACCAAACATCAAGATTATTATTTACCCTCATGTTTTACTAAAAGCTTTCCCCTTACTTTCAAAATTCTTGGTACAAAAGATTTATATTTTGCATTCAAAAATTTTGCATTGATTTCATATAGTCACTTTATGCATGCGGGTCTTATATAGAATTGTAAGGGAGACCTTCGAAAACAGGTAACAAACCAATAAGCGCTTCGCTCGTGTACTGCCAAAGGGTTACAATTCTCGGAGCTTGAGCGCGCGCAGCTGCATACATGCAATACGCTTGACTATACAACAGTATTGTATAAATGTCATGTGGACGAGGAAAGCGACGGATGAGCCTATTTTGTATATTACACAACAGTGTTGTTATTTTTGATGCTAAAACCTGAGTAAGTAGAGTTCATTAGCTGAGCTAGTAGGTTCATCGCTAAACAGAACCAAAGTGGACTCAAAGAGTCTCCCTGAAAAACCTCCCGCTTAATTGGGATATCTTCAGTTTTGATGTTGTTTTCACCGGGTATTTGGAGTTGAGTTTTCGACTGGACTATTATAATTATTAGTATTATTACTATAATGATTAACAATCATTTTGTGGGGTAATTTTTTTGTGTAAACAATTATTTTAAGCGATATATATATCTTCAATATTGTTACAATTTTAAATGTGTTTTTAATGTATCACTAAACGTTATTATCATTTTTCGACTCAAACTTGCTTTGACTACTTACCGTGTAATGGCAGTGGTCACAGATATGCTTGTCTTAAATGTACTTTATCAATATGGAAGCATTTTGGGTCCATTTCCTTGCAAAAACAAAGTTTCTAAAGTTCTTTGCTTGATATTATGGATTGCGTTGTATGCAACAGCACAAATAGTACAATATTTATATTTTCAAAACATAACATCGTATATGAGGTATGCGCAATTTTTGTTGGGAGCAATATACCAATGCACGTTTCTAATAATGTATATCATTTACTTTTATGGTAAACTACAATTTAAGAGTAACTGGAAAACGTTTATGGATAAAATGAACGAACTGCATATATCTGGACAAAAAAAGAATGTTTTCATCTACGGTATTCAAATTTTTGTTTTTAGCTTATCACTTATAGTGAGTCATGAAGTTGGTTTTCGATTGAAAAATGCGACGTCGTTAATTTCAACAAAAAATTATTTTCAAGAATTACTCGTCTTGGTTGTAAATGTGCAACTAACGTATTTTTGTATAGTTGTTTGGGAAATTTGTAATGTGCTTTCCAATAGATGTAATTACGTAACTAATTGCATCAAAGAAATATTTCTTACCAAAATTGGTCACAAAGACGTATTTGAAAAAAAAATAAAGCATATCAAGAAATATCTGGTTTTGATTCATGAGGAGATTGTGGGATTCAACTGTCTTACTGGAAAGTTATTACTTTTCTTTGTACTCTTTGTCGCACTTTTTTTGATAAATCAATTTTCGCTCATGTTTGTTTTTGTGAGCAGTGAACATGGTGCCCACATTAGTAGCTACAAATTTATTAACATGTTTATCACATTGGTAAGTATTTGTTTGGTTACGTTAGGTAAGGTACATAGCACGGAAGATAAAACATATTTTCTGATGTATTGTGGTCATCGAGCAAAAAGACAAAAGAGGGAATCTAATCGTTATAAAACTGCCTATAATATGGCCTCTGATGGCGGACATATCCGGAAATGCGAATGCGCCAAATTTAAATTTTTCGACACTTATTAACAGTAGCTATAAAATAGTTTTCGGAATGTGTCTTAGACGAGAAAATTTTAATTAAATATTAACGATAACAGTCTAAAATGTGAAACAATTGTTAAAAAACTTCAATATAAATAAGATTTCATGTGACAGTTTTGACAAATAGTAACATAACCCAACTAAATTTGATTTCTTAAACAAGGAAAGACTCTCTTTCCTTAATTTTGCCTCTCAAGATGGCACTTCCTGTCTAACAATATTTTTGCCCCCACTACCTTTACATTCCCTCTTTTGTCTTTTTGCTCGATGATTGTGATATATGTCACATAACTTTAATTATACGTAGCTTTTGATTTGGTGTTAAAACTATTTTTTCGTGGCACGTGTTTTACTAATACAGTAAAACATCTGTAAGCAACCGCTTCTATAAAGTAACCACTTGCGTATAACGAACGGTTCTGAATTCCCGGTCATTTAACCCGGCTTTATTCAACCTTTATAATGATCCCTAAATCACAAAGAGCGACAAAATGCAAAGACCACAGACTGATAAGTTTAATGAGCCATTTGCTTAAGGTGTTTCTTCGCATCCTACACACAAGAATTTTCAGAAAGCTGGACGATCTAAGCGGTGAGACACAATTTGGTTTCAAGAGCGGACTGGGCACACGTGAAGCAGCTTTCTGCTTGAATACGCTTGTACAAAACTGCATGGATCAACGAAAGGATATAGTTATAACATTCTTCGATTATGAAAAAGCGTTTGACACCGTAATGATAAAAATGCTACACAACGCTAACATTCACAAGAAAGAAAAAAGAGTTCGCGTTGTTTTAGACAAGCATACCACCACAGAACCTGTGCTGGTTAATAACAGAGGGAAGCTTAGTCCAGGAAATAAAATGGTTGGATATAGAAAGCAGTTGGTCAGAGATCACATTGATTCACTTGTTACTATTTCCAGTCACTATAGCAGAGCCAAAAGTCCTTTTCGAAAATATATGCCACCGGGTTCGTTAATTATTACTGGAGTATATGGAGCTTATATGAAATGGAATTTAGATATACTACATTATTATACAAAATATACCTGCAGGCAACAACCACTGTCAGATTACATACTAACAGTAATCGCATAAAAATAGAACGGGGGGTTAGACAAGGAGACCCAATGTTACCTAAACTTTTTAATACGGTGCTAGAACATGCTTTTAAGAATTTGGATTGGATGACAAAGGGAATAAAAATAGATGGAGAATATCTAAACCAGTTACGTTTCGCCGATGATATACTTATAATAGCTGAAGATCTAGGAATGGCAAGAGAGATGGTACAGGAACTCGTTGTGGCTACAGAAAGTGTAGGTTTAAATATAAATATCTCGAAAACAAAAATTATGACCAATTTTGTACCCAACCAGAACATCAGTATTAGTGGAAAAGAAATAGAACTCGTAGATAGATATCAATACCTGGGACATTAAATTATGATTGGCAGGGATAACCATACTCATGAACTGAAGAGAAGAATCGGCCTTGGGTGGGCAGCATTTTGGGAAAACTGAGAGAAACTTTTAAAAGTGAGCTGCCCACATGCCTAAAGAGAAGGGTATTTGATCAGTGCGTCCTCCCAGTCTTGACGTACGGAGCAGAAACACTTACCTTAACAAAAGCAGCAGCTACCAAACTGAGAGTCACGCAGAGAAGAATGGAGCGGTCCATGTCCATGTTAGGAATAACTCTACGAGACAGAATAACCAACGGAGACATCAGGAGAAGAACCGGAGTGACTGACATCATCAAAAAGATAGCCAGACCAAAATGGAGATGGGCAGGACACATAGCCAGAATGACAGATGGGCGATGGACAAAGAGGTTATTGGAATGGAGGCCAAGGGAAGACAAGAGAAGCGTCGGTCGACCACCTACAAGATGGACTGACGATTTAAGAAGACTCAATAAAAACTGGATGAGAGCGGCGCAAGATAGACTATGTTGGAAAGATGAGGAAGAGGCCTATGTTTAGCAGTGGACTCTTGAGGCTGGATGATGATGATATGAAATAGCTAAGAAACACACATCCTGAAGAACAGGATAGAGTCCTACTATCGAAATATGTTTGTCAACGAATTCAATATAGGTGTTCAGCCTCCTTCTGTTGATGATTGTAATAACTGCTCTAAGATTAAAGTTGAACTTAATGGGCTAAAGACTAGCCACTTGAATTCTCCCAGAGTAACTGAATTGGATACTAAACTGAAAGTTCATTTAGCAAAGCAGAAACCTGCTATGCTGGGGAGGCTAGGACCCACACAGGGTTGTAAAGCCAAAATGATGAAACCTGCTTATAATATAATGAAAAGCTACGAAAGCTTTCCAGGATGGAAATAGTGAAGTTGTATTTATTGATTTACAACAAGCATTACCCACGCCTAAACTTACCTGCAACGTACAATACTACAAAAGAAAAATTAGGACTTACAACTTAGGAATCCACAACGTTAAAACAGGAGCAGTCGTAATGGATGTATAGGTTATTCCACGAATATACGACTGTCTGGGATTATTGCGACAACAAATATTTTACTGTGCAAGTAGAAGTATAAAAGTAAATTGGTCTAATTATTATTCCAATAAAAAAAAAGAATGGCCAAAAATAGATCGGTCCATCTGGCTTTTGTTGATCTTAAGAAGGCATATGACTCAATACGTAGAACCAAGCTATGGGAAGCAATGGAAGACATCGAAGTTCCACGAAGATTAATAAACGCGGTAAAAGCACTCTACAAGAATAACGAAGTAGCTATCAAAACGGGCAATAGAATATGCAGTCCATTTAAGACGACAAAGGGACTACTACAGGGTTGCTCCACATCCCCCACCCTGTTCAAAATATTCCTGGAAAAAACCCTGAAACCATGGAAAAGAAAGTGCGAAGGAATGGGTATACCAGTAAGGAACGAATATCTATATACGCTAAGTTTTGCCGACGACCAAATAGTGATCGCACAAGACGAGGCTGACCTCAGTTTTATGATGAGAAAACTGGAGCAGGAATATACAAAGAATGGGATGGAAATAAACCTAAAGAAAACTGAATACCTTACAACGGAGAATACAGAAATAAAACAGCTGGAAATAGACGAAGGTAAACAAATCAAAGGAACAGACAAGTATAAGTATTTAGGTTTCATAATATCAAACAAAGGAATAACGGAGGAAGATATAAAAAAAAAACTAGGACAAACAAGAGACTGCATACGAAAATTGAACCCGGTACTATGGGATAAGAACATCAGCATGAAAACAAAGAAAAAAATATATAATACCATAACAAGAAGTATCCTTACTTATGGGTGTGAAAATTGGACAATAAATAAGAAAACCAAAAACAAAATAAGAGCAACAGAGATGGAATTCCTAAGGAGAAGCTGCAGAGTAACAAGAAGAGATAGAATAAATAACATGAAGATTAAGAGGAGAATGGGACCAGAAGAGGTTAACCTGGTACGGACATGTCAGAAGAGCAGACCAAAATCGGTGGATAAATAGAATAACAGAGTGGAGCCCGATAGGAAGAAGAAAGAGAGGCAGACCCCGAAGATCTTTCAGAGATGAAGTGGACGAAGCAATGAGTAGAAGAAACCTACAGGAAGGGGACTGGCTAAACAGGAAAAATTGGAGAAAACGGTTGAGTGAAGGAATACAGTGAAAACTGTGGAAATCCTTGTATATATATGTATATATATATATATATATATATATATATATATATATATATATATATCTATATATATATATATATATATATATATATATATATATATATATATATATAAAAAGGGTCTACTGTTAGTATGACATCTGAACTAAAATTATTTCAGATAATAGATGTTCAGATAGACGCAAAATTTATTGTGAAATTTAATCCGAAAATACCAAAAATTTTTACACAAACGCTCATTTTTACGCAAATGTGTTCATCAGACATTTGGGTGGGATTTCGGTGAAATGTATACACCAAAGAGGAGTGCCGGGTTTCTTTGATATTACACTATTTTATTACTTATTAGGTACTATATCTGTAATAAAAATAAATGTACTATTTTTAATATAAATGAAAAGACATTGGCAGAACAATGGTTCAGAAACCAGAAAAAGAATCTATATAATATTTCACTTTGTTAGTTTTAAATATTTGTTTGCTTTGAGTGGATGTACTCTTAAAAATTCCGAAAGTAACGGGTATAACATACCGGCTATTGATAGTTAAAGTACCAAGTCGTTGCAGATATTAAAAAGTAACGAAAATTTACATGCAGTTTCATATATCGCCGACTGATTTTAGTTTTAAAAACCGTCCGTATAGAGGTTTTCGGTGAAGAGAGGTATCCGTTAAGATAGAGTTTAGTGTAGAGTATTTGTTTATTGAAGTCAAAAATGCCGAGACGTGTTTTAGATGTAGACAACTTTATATTTAATGTACTTTCTTATTTTACTGCTGAGAAAACAAACGGGGACCCTTTGCGACTTGTTCAGTCCGTACAACGTGTGAGTGATGCACTCTGTATTAGTGAAACAAAACTAAAGTCGGTTTTGCGAAAAGCAAAAAAAAGTGGACAAAGTGAACAAAATGTCGTACAATATAAATCTCGCCGACAACCAAAGACTATAGATCTTCCCTAAGGTTGCAAATTTGATATCCGTGAGACAATATATAAAATGCGCGAAAAGAACGAACATGTTTCTTTAGATTCAGTGCTACAAAAATTAAAAGACAGAAATATATTTAAAATTTCTAGAACAAGTCTCTGGAGAGTTTTAAGACAGATTGGCTTTATGTTCAAAAAGGAAGACAATAGAAAGGCTTTGTGTGAAAGAGCTAGTGTCGTTCACAAAAGAATAGAATTTTTAAGAAATTATAACAAATTTAAAAAAGAATGTTCTTCCTTCGTTTATTTAGACGAAACATGGATTTTTGCTAAAAGCGGTATCAAACGAATTTGACAGGACGAGAGCATAAAATCCATAAAACACATCGATAACGAGGGAAAGAGATATATTATAGTGCATGCAGGTGGAAAACATGGTTTTATTGAGGGAGCAGATCTTGTGTTTTCATCAAAATCAAAATCAGCCGATTATCATGACAATATGAATACTTAGCTGTTTGTGAAATGGTTGAAAGAAAAACTGTTGCCAAGTTTATATGAACCATCCGTTATAGTACTGGATAATGCTGCGTACCATTTGGAAATTTTAAATAAGCAACCAACAAACACCTGGACCGTAGATAAAATAAAAGAATGGTTAACGAATAAAAATATTACATTCCCTCAATACTGTTTTAAGCCTCAATTACTAACGTTAGCTAAAAGTCATGCACAACCAAATATATATATATATATATATATATATATATATATATATATATATATATATATATATATATATATATATATATATATATATATATATATATATATATAGTAGACGAAATTATACAAAATTATACATAGCTTTGGACATCGTGTGTTAAGACTACCGCCCTATCATTGCCAATTCAATTGAATTCAATATATTTGGGGGATATGCAAAACATATTATGATAACCATATTGGACACAAGGGTTACAGTGACGAGGCAGTCTTGGAAACTTGCCAACAATCATTGGATATTGCCACTCCTGAAATTTGGGAAAAGGTGTAAAAAAATGTGAAGACTTAATTGAAGAATGGTGGATCCGTGAAGGTCGCATCGAAGCAGTTAATCCTGTTATAATTTACCATCCGAATGAGGATAGCGACGACAGTGATTATGGCTGTGAATCTGATGGTTGATGATAGTTTTAGGAGATTGGGAGAATAAGAGAATAAGTAAGTTTTTTTTTAATAGTAATTGAATATTCGACTAAATAAAGCACACTATTTAATCATTTTAGTATTGTTACACTTCGTTTACATCATTTATATTAAATATCAATACTAAACTCAATGATAGTAATTATATAATTCAAAATCTGAATTACAACTGTTCTATAAACTATCAACTCTATATTTATATCATGACTTTATATTTAAAGCTAAGGTTTATACCTGCCATTACAGTATTTTAAAAATGGGGAGAATTTACTATTGTACAATTTAGCACATTGGACCATTTAAGTCGATACCTTAAACCGAATTTAAAACAGTCGTATATTCGTGGAATGAAGATGGGATGACCGCTAAACGCGGATTGTGCGAAATAGCCAGTTTTCTTAGATACTACTTGGAGAACTTTGTTAATAAGCATGTTATAATTTTTAGTGATATCTGTGCCGGGAAAAATAAGAACATAAACATTGTTTTGTCTAACCTTCGCCACATTCATGCAAATCGCTTTGATCTTATTAAGCACGTTTTTTTAATATCGGGACATTAGATGATGGGATGTCTTTTAAGTTTTGTTAATAAAATAAAACTTGTTCGCCCTTACTATTCTAACATGTTTTTAAACTTTATACTCAGTTTTCCAGAAAAGTGTTTTTGCAGGTGGCCTTTACGCTTCCAAGCTCCTGAAATTAGTTTGAATTATTTCAACTCTTGACTTCCTGCTTATAGGGTTGATGGTTTTTAAATTGTTTTTTTTTAGAATTAATTGATTGATATTTAATTATTTTGTTTGGGGGGGGGGGGGGTCATGACCCCCCGTAACCCCCCCTTGGTTCCGCCACTGACTAAAATATGGCATTGTTTATATTTTATTTACCTTAGCTTTTTTCTGACCTCGTTATCCGATAACGATGCACCATTATAGTTTATTTTTATGAACGAGAGAGTAATTAGCATAATTTTAACTGGTAGCTCCGACCACTCCATGGGCGTGCTCAAGATTAATTGAAAAATTACTTTGAATAATTGTAAAAAATAAATGAATTATTTCAGTGTTATAAAGTGTTATGTGTATGTAAACAAAAGTGACCTCTTTTATCACACACTATATTAGATAATATCTAATAATATATAATTAGATAATTATATAAGATATAATAACTGGCTCGATCATTTTATCAGTAATATTGTCCAGCTTCCACATTTTTTCCTCTTCTTTAATAGTGTGATTTACTGCCTTTTCCCAGTTTTCAGGTTTTACATTATTTACGGCCTCCAAAAACAACTGTTTAACATCATGAATTTTAAAAGTGGTATTTTTTGGTTTCTCATTTCCTTTATGGTTCTTAGAAAATGTCTTCTCCATATGACAATATCGCTTCTTTCTAATAAAATAGACTTTCTGGGATTCTTTTTCTAGCGGAAGCCTATTTCTTTTAAAAGTTTCCATAACGTACTTCGACTCATTTCTGGGTAATCCTTATCATCTCGAACTGAGACAAGAACTTTATCCAATGTTGGAAATTCTTGTCTAAAGAAGAATTCATGCACTTTCCGTCGAAGTCCTTCTTTAAAATGATATTCTATTTGAAATTTTGGTTTCCCTGGAGCATTACGTGGCATTTGAAAACTACCACATTTCTCTTCTTTAATAACTCTGTAAATCGTAGATTTCCCAACACCAAGTGTACTCCTAACTAACTCAACGGTCTCATCAACACTTTCACATAAACGTTTGTCTGTAAATGATTTAAAACAATTAAATATTAATGTTTTTTCATTAACTGTTAGAGGACCAATTTTTCGGCGTTTACACGGCACTTCCAAATTTTCCATAACACTAGTATACACAATAAACTGCACCTTGCAACTGAAGTACCTACTTTTAGTGAACTGTTAAGAATTTTGAATACGCCACTTGGACCTTCCTATATACAAAATGGAAAAACCCACTATCACATTTTCTGTGGAATAAGTTTAGAAGGTAATTATCTAGTCAATTACTGTCGTAGATTCCTGGAATTAAAGAATTAAATGTTTGATCGTTGAAACCCTTACTTCGTGGAATGCACTCATTTCAGATAAAATAAAACGTTTTATTTTATCTAAAGAATTAAACTTTATTTTGCAAATAGATGAAATAAAACGTTTTATTTTATAAAATAAAAATACACTATAGAAAAACTACCAAATTATTAACAATAATTTATTGAGGTAATTTTTTGAATAAACGAATTTACTAAACGATATATCTTCAATATTGTTAGAATTATAAATGCTTTTTTTATGTATTACTTAATATTATCATTATTCATCCCAAACTTACTTTTATTGCTTGCTGTGTAATGATGGTGATCACAGATATGCTTGTCTTAAATCTACTTTATCAATATGGCGGAATTTTTGGCCCCTTTCCTTACAAAAACATTATTTCCAAATTTCTTTGTTTGACAATATGGATTATGTTGTACACATCAACACTGATATTACAATATTTGTATTTTCAAAATTTAATAACATCATATATGGGTTATGGCAAAATTTTTCTGGTACTGACCTACTATTGTTCGTTTCTAATATTTAACATAATTTTCTTTTATGGTAAACTGCGATATAAGACTAAATGGGATACATTTATGGACACTATGAACGAGCTGGATATATCTGGAAGAGAAAAGAGTGTTTTCATCTACAGTATTCAAATTTTTCTATTTAGCTTGCCACTTATAGTAAGTCATTTAATTGGTTACCGATTAAAAAATGCTATTTCTTTTGTATCGAAAATACAATTTCTTCAGGAAATATACGCATTTATGATAGATATGCAGCTAACGTATTTTTGTATTGTTGTTTGGGAAATTTGTAACATATTTTCCAGTAGATGTAATTACATAATTAATTACGTCAAAGAAACCTTTCTTACCAAAATTGAGCACAAAGACATATTTGAAACGGACATAAAGCATATCAAGAAATATCTAATGTTGATTCATGAGGAGGTTGTGCGATTTAACTGCCTTACAGGAAAGTTATTATTTCTCTTTGTACTTTTTTTCGCTCTTTTTTTCATAAACCAATTTTCGCTCATGTTTGTTTTTGCGAGCAGTCAAAATGAAACACACATCAATAGCTATAAATTTATTAACATAGCCTTTACAACAGTAAGTATTTTTTGAGTTCGTTTTAAAAAACTACTTTATTTTTTTAATTTTTATGTTTTTTTTAAAAAAAAGGCACATCTACCAAAAGGTAGAGTATTTATTATCCGAGGAGAAAACATCAAGAAAATTAGTGTTTAGATTTTGAAGTATAGATTTAATTCTGTCATAATATGGTTTTTTAGCACAGTGATTATTTTGGAATTTGTTTACATATTTGTTTGTAAAAGTGATTTGATGTATTGGTTTTCAAAGCGACTGAAGCTGCGTGTGATAAGGCGAGGAACATGCGGCAGTGATATATCGATGGCTCTCCTAAAAGGGCATAAATACTAGGTACACGAAAATTTGCAAAAGCCTCTGTGAATAATCTAAGACTTTTGTTGTAAATAATATCTAATGACTAAAGAAGATAATGATTAGCAGTAAAATAGGAAATTGCTCCATAATCTGGCTTGGAACGCATTAAATATTTGTACTGAAAAAGAAGTAGAGTGGATTGGTCTGAGCTCCAGCTTTTGTTACAAAAAAATCTTATTACAGTTAATCTTTTATTACAGGAAGGAATCACTTATGAGATGTGATCTTTCCATATTTCTTTCAACTTTCAATCAAATATTAAACCCAAAGAATTTGTAATAATCTCTAAACTTCAGCTGTTTCTCATAAATTTTCAGGGTTGGGGGTTGTGGGAGCTCGAAGATAATATAAATTTTATTAAAAAGTAAAAACCTGTAAGGTGGGACCAATTTTCTAGAGCATCTAAAAAATTTTTGAAGAATTGAGAACATTTAAAGGTCGCGGCATATTATCGTGCACGTATAGTTTCCGGCAGGTAGCGTTTCCAGTCCAGCAATCGGACTGCGCGTTCACATTTTTATACATAGAACTTTTCAGTTTGGTGCAGTGAAGATGTGTTCTCGCTTTTTCAAATATTTTCTTTTTTATTTGCATCTTAAGCATTTATCATTGTATTTATATAAAATTTTTTCACCACGTACGAGATCAATTAATTTTTCGAAATTCATTTTAACTTGTACAATTAAACTGAAATTATCAAACCAAAGAGTATTTATCACTTCCGTGTTTAATTGTCACAAAGCAATAAAAACCCATGCATAAATGACAAAATAGCCTCCAAAATTATTTTTTTAAATACTCTCTATCAAAATCAAACAAATACCTAAATATAACGAGGGGAAAACGACGAACTCCTAATTTACATTATCCGTACCAACAGGTTTTCGAATATACTGAACGGAAACGTAAGGTGTATGATACGATACGTTCCTGACAGTGTGAATTATTCATATTTAAAACCATTTAAATTATATTTTTCGGTAACTGAACGCTACAGGCTGGAAACGCAACGTGCATGATATTATGCCACGACCTTAAGGATATATTTTTGCCTATATAGATCAATTTCCCTGGGGTTTTTTACCTCCGAATTCTTTATAACTAAATCGATTCATTTGACATTTTGTGTGTTGGTAAATAATTACTCAAGGAACAAAAGTTATATAGTGCCGATGTGCGCTTCTACCCTGGGGATGTTTGCCACCCCTTTTCGAGGGTGGAAATTTTTTCACTCAAAATAACTACGCTATTCGATAGAAGGACAAATTTCAATCAAAAAATGTAGTAAACATTTTTTTCGCTAGATCAATACTTTTTGAGTTATTCGCTGTTGAAAAGTGTTATTTTTCGTTAAAAAAACATGTTTTTCAAAGGTTTTTTAAGAATAGTTCTGAAACTAAGAGTTTTATCAAAAAAAGTGTAACGACTAAGCTCATAAAAAAACAGATTAGCTTTTTAATGAATATTTTCAGTTCAATATTAACTGAGTTATGGCTGTTCAAAGAAGGTTTGTTTTTGTTTTTGTCTTTCAATACGAGTATTTAACGTTAAATAACGGAAAACGGGTACATTTTTCGACAAAAACTCATATGATATTTTTAAAAGAGCTTGAAAAGACCTTTAAAATGAGTGGTGGCAAAAGTCCTTTGCACTAACAGTACGTGAGATACGATCAAAAAAACGATGGGTTTCTCAAATTTTTGTAAAAAAAACGCAATAAAACTAACGTCATGTTCACTAGGATTGAAATAAATTGTTTTTCTTATAGAATTCACCTTATTTTAGTGTTTTTTGTATGATCCAAAAGTTTAGCTACTTTAGAATACCCAGTTTTTGAAAAAAGTATGATTACATTTTTTTTTGTAAATAAAAAAAAAAAAAAATTTTTTTTATAATAACTTCAAAACTATAAAAGATACGTAAAAGATGACACAATACAAAAAAAAAGGTTTTTCTTTAACAAACATTTTTATTTTTTAATTGTTTTTGTAGCTTAAAAAATAACGGAGATATAGTTGGTTGAAGTTTGCTTTATAGCGCATGAACCACTGGTCTCCGACCCTTTGACCCTTCACCCTTTAAACATGAGGACTTCAGAATGTTTTAACATTCCTATACTTATAGCCCGTTAAATTACCTGTAAAATCGTTTTTTATGCATGTTGTAGCATCAAAATTAACCGAGTTATTGTAAAAAAACCAATAGTACTTTTTAGAATAAATTTTGGAGCATGGAAAAATTTTTTAGTGTGGAGCATTGGAGCATTTCGATGGAACTAATAGACATTTAATATATACATATGCATCTATATATATATATATATATATATATATATATATATATATATATATATATATATATATATATATATAACAAGTTTTGGAAACAGGTAGGGATCTTTCTATTTGGAACATCTTCTTCTCATTGCGCCGTCTCCTCTCGAAGGATGGCGATCTAAATGGCAATTGTAGTTTTGGAAACTGCTGCGCGAAAGATCTCTGCGGATGAGCAATCGAACCATCTCCTCAGGTCTTTCAGCCACGAGCATCTTCAGTGCCACGAGCACGAGCATGGGACATCTGCTATAACTAAACCAGCTTTTTTTCTATGTGTGTATGTACTTTTTCGTCAGTATATATTGAAACAGCAGAAACTGAACACGTGGCGTAGATTTTGTGTTATAATTTTTCCAAAAAAACGTTACATTTTCTTATACTGCTAAAACTAAAAAAAATTAAAAACAAAAAGAGAAATCAAACGATTTCTACTTAGCGAAACCGAATTCAAATCTTAACCACTGTGTTTCCTAAAATTTGCGAAACAAACAGCTGGATGAATTACTCGAAAAAAAAAATTGTTTAATAAAATGCACTCAAGAAATGTTTCAGACCAATAAAAATATATTAAATTAATTTTTAAAAAAAGGGGTTGGTTGTGAGGTTTGAAATGTTGAAATTATAATAAAAAGTTATTTTATATGCAAAAAATTAATTTTCGTTAAATAAAATGCACTCAAGAAATGTTTCAAACCGATAAAAATATTTTTTAATTCATTTTTAATTCATTTTTGCCATAAGGGTGGTTGTAAGGGTTGAAAATTTCCAATAAATAAAATATTATTGTATAGCTAGGGTATTAATTTTTATTTGTATTTAAATACATAATTAAAATGTCTCAAGCTGCTACGACTTTTTTTTCATATTATTTTTATAAAAAGTATTGGCTTTTAAGGGTTTTTAAAGGGTTTTAAGGGTTGAAAATTGTGAATAATTAATTTTCATATTAGAGAACACATTACAATATTTACCTTATGCGAATAAACAAGATTTAAGTGCATAAAATAATTAAATCCCCTGTTTTTCCCAGTTTCTTCAATAAGGGGTAGTTTTCACCCTTTAAAAACAAAAGCGCACCTAGAGCGTATATAAATTTTGAAGTGAACGGTAAGATAAGCTTAATTTGAAATTTTCAAAGAAATCGATGCAGTTATAAAAAATTCGGAGGTATTACCATATTTTAAGCCTCAGTAACTGGACTAATAATACATACCACTAGGTAGTCAGTATATAAACGGGCTTTTAAAGGTGCTCGAATGGTTTGGATTATATCATTTATTGCTACTAGAAATAATTTTGGACATAGTATGGATTCTTGGGGTGTACCATTTTTCAGACTATAAATATTTGAAAAAAAAAGTTATTTTCACTTAAAAAGATTTGATGTCTAAAACGTTTTGGATAAAGATAAGGCGGTGACCTCGAATATTCCATTTATCAAGTTGTCCCAAAATAATGAGCTTCCAAGCCTTCTAAATAAAAAATTTAGCAATACATTTTTGGTTTGTAGCTAGGGCTCCATGTATCTCAAGGCTTCCAAGTCTAAATTGTTGTTTGTGGTTTACTGATTTTTGCTAGGAGAATAAGATATTGGAATTTTATAAAAACAATTAACAATATTGCAGGCTGTCGATATCCAAGATAGGGGTCGGTAGTATTCTGGGTCATATTTACTTTTGTCATTTTTAGAAGAGGAATGATTATTGCCTTTGACCAAATATCTGGCCATTGGTGGTGAAGCTCAATTTTGTTAAATATGCTTAAGAGATACGTTATTGCTGAAACAGGAAGATGTTTCAGAAATGCTGAAGGAATAGTATTAGGTCCAGGACTAGAATCCTTTAGGTTAAGAAGAGTTTATCCCTTAAAAAGATGGGATGGTTCAAGGAATTATTTTGAACTTCAAATCGATGAATGTGGTTTTGTTTGGTCGATGAATGGAACACATTCATAAAAAACATAGGCATACTACTTTTGATCCTTATTTTCCCTAAAGGGAGACAAATCTCGGATACGGAAAATTACAAAGGAGTTAATTTATTAAACACAAAACTAACATTAACAACCAAAGTGATAACAAATAAATTGAATGAAATTATAACACTAGCAGAATAATAAAAAGATTTTAGGTTGAGAAGATCTAGTCGATAGCATCGACGCTATATTTATAACGAGGAAAATGCAAGAGCAATCATTAGAAAATAATAAACCTACATATCTATGTTTTGTTAACCTTAAGAAGGCATTTGATCAAGCCAAATTAAAGGACGTTATCCACTTATTGTGCACAAGAAGGATTTACCAAAACAAGACAATAAACGTAAAAGTAGAAGAAGAACTAACTGACCATATTGAAGCTGACAATGGGATAAGACAGGGTGATTTCCTGAGTTTTTTATTGTTCCACTTGATTATGGATGAAATAATAAAAAAAGTAAGAACTAAAACATGACACAAACGCTTCTTTAATGTATTCATAATTCATTTCCATAATCAATGAGTTTATTATTTTTCGGTTGTTTTTGTACAGAGCAAAAGCGATCATAACACACCGACTATTTTGCGTATAGCTTCGGTAAAACTTCTAAAGAATTAAAAAGGATATTATCTTGTTAAGCAATATAATTGAATAAGGTATTGTCGGCGTTACTGTAAAAGAAATTGAATGCGTCGTAAGCTACTGTAGCAGTCACTGCTACTGCTAACATATAATTAATTAATATAATTTATTATTAAAATCCTAAAACCCCTCAGAATCCCGTTTATGAAACGTTTATGGGCAATATACGATACGATGCGCAAGTGTAATCAACTAAAGTGGTCAAGAGTCGCTCGGCTAAAGTCAGTTTTGACCAACAACTCACACAGAGAGGTGTATTTCTCCAAGCCTTAACCGGCATTTTTTTTGTCTTAAAATATAAAGACATATTATATAAGAAAGATATATTTATATGCTTTATAGACTTCGAAAAAGCATTTAATAGAGTACGACACGACCTACTATTAGAACGTTTGCAAGAAGTCGGTTTAGATGGAAAAGACATCCAATTCTTAAAAAACTTGTACTGGAACCAAAACGCCAGAGTTAGGAGCGAAGGTTCCATATCCGCAGAAGTAGAAATTAGGAGGGGAGTTAGACAGGAATGTGTTCTGTCGCCTCTGAAAGAGAGGCCTAGGAAGGAAAAGACTATCGTGGCTCAGAAACATTTGACAATGGACAGGGCAAAATTTTGAACAGCTAATAAGAACAGCTGAAGATAGAGAAGAGTTTAAAATTGTAGTAGCCAACCTCCATTGAGGAGAGGGCACTTTAAGAAGAAGAAGAAGTAGACTCAGTTTATTTTGTGTATCAGTAGTCGCACACGGTCACTACACCGGTCATAAAAATAGTGCTCAACGGTTTTTCTCAACTTATACTTCCATGTTACTGGTATAAAATAATTTCGCAAAAGACAGTGCAAATATTTTTATACCGTATCTATTCAGTTTGCTTGGTATGTATTGGCGGAACGACCACCGTCCTCTAAAAGCATTAAACTTTTCGTCCACGGTTAGCGACTTAATAACATAACTTCTGCTTTTCTGCTTCTATTTTTGTATTGGCCCCATCAACAATTATTTGCAATATATCAGTAGCCAATTAATTGTTCCAGATATCTAAAATACCGGTTTTCTGTCTGACACATTGTTTTGAACCCGGAAGCTGCAGAACAATATTTTCACTTCTAGTTCTGACGTTCTTAGGGGCAATATGCTTAATCCATTTTGTTTTATTTTCTTTGCCCAAAAAATATGGACCAATGGCAAAATCTGTCTCAATATCTAATTCCTCATTTTTCTGCTCCGTATCGCTTTTCTCCAAGTTTCTACATGATCTTCTTCTCGCGATTCCTCCCACCGGTCTCCTAGGCAAGCTTCGTCTACTGAAAGGTTTTAAAGTGTATATACCAGATGATTTAAGATTTACTTATAGAATAATAGAATAATAAAAATTAAGATAAAGTTATTAATCGCCATTTTGAAACATTACAACCGCAATCCAAGTAGTTCATCTGTTTTTTTTAAAACATCCTTTTTCTCTACATCATCATTTTGCATATAGTCGATTATAAGTAATTAAATAAATCGAAGGCGTTAAATGCATTTTTAATGTTTTGTTATTATTTTTTTTTTCGATACAAACTTACTTTGACCATTTTCTAAATGTATTTGATCAATTAATTATACTGAAACGTATAAATTCAATACTTGTACAATCTGTAACGTTGTTTTTGATGTATTACTAAACTTTATTACCATTTCTCAACGAAAATTCACGTTGAATACTTGTTCTTACATAGATTTTTAAATAAAAATGAAGGTCCTAAATCTATTATATGAATATGGGGGTATTTTTGGTCCCTTTCCATTCAAAAATAATATTTCTAAAATAGTATGCTTTGTATTATGGATAACACAGTTCACAACATTTTTATACTTGGCATATGCAGATTTTGAAAAACTTGGGTTGGTTACGCGCTTGGAGTATGGACACATTTTGTTGATACATATGTACTCCAGTACGTGTACATTATTTATTATGTCTTATATCTTTGATAAAATACGATGTCGATATACGTGGAAAAAATTTATAAAAAATATGAACGAACTTCATAGACATGGATCACAAAAGAATGTTGCAAGCTACTGTATTCAGATTTTTTTTATTAGCTTGCCAATAATAGTGCGTCGTGGAATTTATATTCGATGGAGTTTCTTGTATTTTGATTCGATAGAAACTATTGTTGAAGCAATTCTCACATTTATTACAGATATACAACTATTATATT